>NC_056572.1:36153208-36213347 GCF_018340385.1 Cyprinus carpio | reverse complement strand
TGAACTTGTAATACTATACATACATTTTACTGTAGATTAGAGCATTTGTTGTAAAATTCAATTCACTAAATTAGCTCCAATTGAATTTTTCAACATGCTTGGAATACCCTGTTGTAAACATTTGGTTAACTTTAATTTCATGAATCCACTGAGAATGAATTATTTCTAAGTATTAAAACTGCAAACACTTATGCTGTAATAGTTAAAGCAACTAAAAACATGACTTCAACTTAAATTGCTGCAGTTCACCGTCAGCTATAGCACACATGCTGAAGTACTTAACAAAGAGATCATCACTGCACATTATTATGAAATATTTCAAAGCATAAACAGAAAAAGGTAACACTTTATAATAACATTCATTTATAAATCATTAACAAATATTATATAATGTGTTGATAGGATTATTAGTTAATATATATCACATAGCTAGCAATATGAGATAATGTTCTGTTTATGTTTACTAATGAACTTACTAAATGTTTAACAGATGGTTATTTAATGTATATTGAAATCGATTACAAATGTCAGCAAAACTTTCAGTCAATAGGATCTTCATTTGCTGGTCTTTGGATGGTTGTGTAGACCTCTATTTACACATATTAACATTACATAATCTAATAATAATTTGTTCATGTTTTTGCAGTACCCAATCTAAAGGGGGGGAAACTGTTCATCATTTGTAAAATGTTTATAAATGATTACTAATCATTAATACCTTTATGAACAGTCATGTCTCAATGATAGAAAAAGTTGTGTAGGCTACTGAAAAAGACCTGAACTCTTACTCGTTTCTATTCATCCCACATCTTTACTTAATTATTATGTCCGCGAGAGATGCGGTATGATTTCTTTCTTCAGGTTTTTGCAGAGCCAATCTAAAGGCTTGAAAAACTATTCATCATTTGTAAATGTTTTCTTCTAAAATGTTTCAATAATCATTTTATTTCTTTATGGGCGCTGGACTTTGCCCTGTATGTTGTATTCAAGGTTTTGTGTGAAGGGTGGCTGGTTAAGTTTAGCTTTCCCTACATAATGTTACTTTGTGTGAAGGGTGGCTGGTTAAGTTTACCTTGAACGTTGTTGCACCCTGTATTTAACCAACCCGTAAAAGGCCTACCCAAGGAAAACGCTGTTTACCGGAACTTTACCAGGAAACTGTATCACGAGAGCAAACCCTCATACAGCGAGCTAAGTTGTTGTGCATTAACGCAAGCCTTGAAGGCATTGAAACTAATTTAAATTGAAGTTATTTTTTTGTTTGTTATTGAATGATTTGGATTTTTTTGTTTAAATTAAATTTGTTTGCTATTTTTGTGTTTGTTGAAATTGTGATTTGAATTTTAAATATCATTTTAATGTTTAATAAGTTTATTAGCAAACATTAACAAGCACATCATCTCATGTTTCTTGAATATATATGAACTAATGATCCATTAAGGATTATATAATGTTTATTAATGATTTATTAATGAAAGTTATTATAAAGTGTTACCCAGAAATTTAGTAAGATTAAAGTTTTAGTTCGTTTGTTCTCTTATTTCTTTGAGACATGAAGAAAATAAATGATTTTATTTTATTTATTTTTTTTGTTTTTTTGTGACTATTTATTTTATTCGTGTTGTTTTCTGTTTGTTGTGTTTTTTTGTTGTACAAAAAAGTCATACATACATCGTTACATGAAGCTGGAGGAGATCGATGTTCTGGAAGTTAGTGGAGACGCACAGCTGAGTTTTGTACAAGCCTGACAAGCATTTCATTCTGGTCTATGAGAAATGCATGTTCAAAAACTTGCACCGATCCATATATATTCTTATTATGAATGATGATGTTATTATTTTGTGTTTTTATGTGATATGATATTTTGTTTGACTGAACACAATTTTTTTATTTTGTTTGAATGAATATGTGTTTTTTTTTTATTTGTTTAGAATTTTTGTTTATTAGTTTTATTTTTAAAACTCTCCTTTATTAGTCATTGTATTTTGAGTAACTGCATCTAATCAACAGATAAATATGTTGTTGTCATAATGGGAATGCTTCTGGCCACTAGGTGGCGATGTCGAGCTGTAAATCGCTGTTGTTCAGTTGCTTTGACGCAATCTTTTTTGTTTAAAGCGCTATATAAATAAAGATGACTTGACTTGACTTGACTAAATATCACAGAAGGACTGTCTACAGTATAGTGACAAGAAGCATTTTACCATTTTAAACACAATTCATAATTTAGACATTAGCAGCCGCTTCTACAAACACTGAACTAATACCAAAGTGAGAAGATACAAACAGGTGCTCATGACATCTCATATTTGGATTAATTTCATGCCTGGAGCACATCTTGTTATCCTTTGATGGACTCACACTTGCCCTGAAAATATATTTGTTTGGTGTTTAATGTATTTCATGAGTTTATTCCTTGGTTGTATTAGTATTTGATTTGTAGTTTTTTTTTTTTATTTACTTATAAAACCATAAAAACTAGCCAATAAATGACAGACTTGCATTTTTATTTTTTTTATTTGTTTATGTGTTAATTTGTTTATTTATTATTAATATTCTTAAATCATCATTTGTATTTTATAAATAGCAATTCTTTACAGTACTTTACAGTGGTTTACAATAATTATGTCTTACACTGTGAACCTTTTCACTGTTTCAGATCACCTCAAAGTAGCACAAGAGAATGATACTGGAATTAATATCCCAAATGAGATCTGGGAAGAGGGACTGAAGTGAATTAATGCATCTATTAATGCAAGATTACAACTTCTAAAGTGTAAAGTGCTGCATAAGCTGAGATGGGACGGATGCTCATACTTCTTGGTTTTGCCCTGAGATTTCTGAATTTTGGAAGAATATGTTTTCAGTGGTAGGCTACTTGAACGCTTCTGGAGTAGATATCAGTCCAGACCTTGAATTAGCTTTGTTGGGATTTTCTGACCCTATATTAGCAGTGGCACATCCTCAGCAATTTGGTATGGTGGAGGTTAAAAGGGTGATCTTGACAGATTGGAAGTCCACTTTACAGCCCAGTTTTCATAAATGACGGGCTGAAACTTCACAGTTACTGTCTTTAAATAAAGCAACCTGCAACAGAACGCCAGTGTTTCTCTCACATTTCATTTAAAGGCAGTTGTTTGTGTTGTTTCTTAATTTATTGAGTGATCATCTCTTTGTTAACTTTATTTGCATATGCATGCATGCATGTGTGTTGTTGTTAGGTGTTATTTTCTTTGTCTCGTTTTTCATTATTCAATAGTGCAGTATGTTATTTATGGTGATTACTTATTTTTTCACTCTTTGTCACTGTGCATTAATTATTAAAGGCACAAACCCTTTGACGTTTCTCACCTAAACTTCCTGTTTAATCTCTGGCACACATAAATTGCCTGGCCTGAGGTGCAAGCATCATGGGCACTTTTGTTGCATTTTACACATTTTACCCAGGTCTCTTTTGGACGACTGTTTGAAAATGGCTCCACACAGATGAGCCAGAAGCACTCTTCATCATCTGATAATGACTCTTGTATGATTTTCTTTAATGATTTAGCAAAAGTAAAACTGAAAAAAGGAAAGAAAATGCTAAACTGTTACTTCAGAAATTATCATTTAAATAAAATCTAAACAGTTTTCTATTTTTTTTTATTTTTTTTTTATTCATCTTACAATTTGTGCTGTGGGCTGTACCATTAGTGTGCCGCAGACTGTTTCATAAATGCTTAATGTGGCTTAATATATCCTACTAAAACAGTGACACTGGAGGACACACATTATTAATAATAAACATATATGCTACTATTTACAGACAAGCAGAATAGCCCAGAATATGGAAGCAAATTGTGCTAAATTGCACGTTAAGTCTTTTGTGCCCCACTGAAAACCAAAAGAAAATACGTGGCTCGATGAACAAAGACAAGACAGTGGTATAAATTAAAAAGCCCAAACTCTGTATATTTATTAATACAATCTATTAATAAAGTATTGGTAGGCCTACAGGAAAGCAGATGAGAATATGAACAACACGCTAAACTGTTATCCTCCCATAGGCTTAATAGAAGAAGACGGTGTAAAAGTACGGCTAAATTCGGTATGCACCTCATTAATGTTGTGAACTATATTGCCTCGCCTACTGGGAAGCAGATGTGACCGGAATATGAACGCGACACACAAAGTCTCAAGTTAAGCATTTCCTCCCTTTGAAAACCATTATTTGAAAATGCTATGGCTTAATGCGTAAAGACAGTGATTAAAAAAGCAAAGCATACATCTTATTAATAAATCATAGCCTTCTATTTACACACAAGCAGAAGAGCCTAGAATATGAACGCAACGCAAGTTTCACGTGAAGCGATTTCCTCCCATAGAAAACTATCTACCACACACACACACACACACACACACACACACACACACACACATAACCATTGGGGAACACTCTAAATCGCTTAACGTGGCTTAATGCATTAACACTGTGTTTTTAAAGAACCAAATTCAGTAATCATGTACAGACAAGCAGGTGAGTCCAGAATTAGAACGCAATGTGTTTAATTATGCGTTAAGCGCGTTTAATGCATTTAACGTGGCTTATGCAGTAAAACTGTAAAAAATGTAAAATAATTGACCAAACTCAATAAACATTATTAGGCTAAAGCCTCATTCATAAACACCAGCCACGAAAACCCATCAACATATATCTCAGGGTTATGTTTGAATTTGCTAATTTAAAATTATTATATTTGTTATGTTTTATATGTTAAAGTAATTTTGTATGATCATTTTAGCTTACAGTTTCTTGCTATGCTCCGCTCGCTGCCTGCCACAGACTTGCGGGACTTCGGAAGTGGCATCAGCTGCCGCAGAGTTACATAATTCATTATAATGTTGTAGCCTGCTAAAAAAAACTTTTCAATTCAAATATTTTATAAACATTTATAATCAAATAGCTTTTACAGTTCAAACAAGTTCAAGCTGGTGTTTAGCATAAATCTTTAGCCTACATCTCCAGTGGTGTGTAGGGCATATTTTTCTATGGGAGGAAATTGCTTCACGAGAAACTTGGCACGTTGCATTCATATTCTGATGCTTAACGTGCAATTTAGCACAATTTGCTTCCATATTCTGGGCTATTCAGCTTGTCTGTAAATAGTAGCCTATATGTTTATTATTAATAAGGTGTGTCTTCCAGTGTTACTGTTTTAGTAGGATACATTAAGCCAAGTTACGCATTTGTGAAACAGTCTGCGGCACACAGCGCAAATTGTAAGATTAAAAATGGAAAAATAGAAAATTTATTAGATTTTTATTCAAATTATCATTTGTGAAGTCACAATTTAGCAAAAGTAAAATTGAAAAAAGGAAATAAAATGGCAATTGTTCATTTATGAAGTAGCTGAAAAAAAAATTTTTAAAATGATTGTTTGTTTTTTTTCTTTTTTTTTTTTTTGTTTTTTCTATGTGTTGTGTGAATTTTTTTTTGTGGAGTTACACAGACCAAATTAGCCTAGTTTGGACTTCATTTAATCCCTGTCTGGGAAACCGACCGTTTGGTGTCACAGATTACCCGTTCATTCAGTGAGAAACAGGATGTTGTTTGTTTATTCAATTCAATTTTGCATTTCCTTTTATCTGAATATACACTTATTTTTTTCATAACAGAAAAATATAAAACAAAATTTATATCATGACAGCAGTTTATATAAAATTAAAGTAGAAGATTGTTTTTAAAAGGCAGGAACTTCAATCAGAAATCGCAATATGAATGATTCCATAAAATAATGCAAGTAAAACACAAGACGGGATGAAGCCTATCTTTCACAAACTCCTTTTCTCTTATCTGTACATGACATATCATTCCAGTTCAGGACAGGAAATGAAGGCATCAGTTCAATGCAATCCTCATTTCCACGGTCGTCGTTCGGCTCACCTTGGTACCAAAACCTAAATAAAATATTCAGAACCCCAAAATGCATTAATCACCAAAGTAGCAAAATAAGCTAGACTAGAAGTGAAAGTGCAGAAAAGTAAAAGAGGGAAGAATTTCTAGACAATATAATTTATTTATTTTAGGAAGTTGCTTTGCTTGTGGTTCTGTGCTTGTGGAAGAGATGTGGTTTCAGATATTTCCTGATGGTTGTGATGGATTTTTAGAATAAGCTTAAGAACACTATATAAATAAATAAGCAGTGATTTTTATCTCTTACCCTTGTTTCAGTGTTGAATTATTCACCCATTTCATGTTGCCCTCATTCTCTGTGTCAGACAAACCAATCCACACTCTCTCACTGACTAATGAAGTTATGAACCTCTGTGTGAATAAAAACAGGAATAAGTGTGGTTCCTCTCATTTATGAACAGACACTGACACAAACTCACCTGCTTCTCTTCAGTGTTGATAATGACCAGATCAGCTCCACGATCCCTGCAGTACTGTCTGCTGTCAGACCAGCTCTTCAATTCAGTGGATATGAAGAACCAACCTGAACCCCACAGATATCCTAACAGAAACACACTTTTTAAAACTATATACGAAAAAGAAAAGTAAGGCAAAGAAAATACACAAAGGGTTCATTCACCCAAAAATGAAAATTCTGTCATTAATTACTCACCCTCGTGTTGTTCCAAACCCGTAAGACCTTTGTTCATCTTTGTTCAAATTAAGATATTTTTGATGAAATCCGAGAGCTCTCTGACCCTCATAGACAGTAACGCAACTACAACTTTTAAGGCCCAAAAAGGTAGTAAAGAAAGACACTGTGAAAAGTAATCCATGTGACTATCAGAAAGCTCTCGGAATTAAACAAAAATATCTTAATTTGTTTTCTGAAGATGAATGAAGGTCTTACAGGTTTGGAACAACATGAGGGGGAGTAATGAAATAAATTTCATTTTTGGGTCAACTTTCCCTTTAACACTGCTGGGTGTCTACATGTGTCCGCTCTACAGCATTAACATGGGACCGGTATCTGGACGTTGTCCACATACACACTGAAAACCAGTGTAAATGTGCTTGATTGGACTATTATCTGTCCTTATCCAAAGGTCGTCAATTGTGATTGGATCTAAATACAATCCAGCCATCGTGTCTGCATTCACAGTTCGACGTCACGCAAACCGGTCAGTTATCCAGATATCTGGTTATCAAGTTACATGATGTTGCCAAGTGTAAACGTTCCGTGTCCTGATTGACTGATGAGCTGATCTGCGGTGTTGGCCAAAATTAGCTATGGTCTCAAGTTGTGTCATTACCAATAGAGTTCAATGGAATTTACCACGATTGTTTGTTCACGATGCTTCTAAGAAATGCACCCCCTGCTTGATTAGATCACAGTGATCGCATGTTAAACGCAGCCAAAAGTAACACTGAAGCAGTCTTAAGGTTAATGAGATAATCAAGTGATTATTTAAGTGCTGATTGAGCATTAATGATGAACAGCTGATGTTAACAAACAGAATCACTGAAGAAAAGAGAAACACAAGAACTACAACTGACTTCCAGCCACTGCCAAGATGAAATCAAGAAGACATTAAATCTCTCAAGATCCCAGTAGAGGATGATTAAAAAACTCCACCGACCCATTATCAAATATTTAATCAAAGATTGGACACTGGATGAGATCAGTGAATCAGATGATTATATAACCATCAATAGTTAACCAAAATCATTTGATCACATCAGAGTCGTCCTTTGCTGACGCGGGGCACGTTGCAGGGTTTGGAGCAGGGCCCCCCCTCTGACTGTTCGCTATTGTGTTCCTGGGGCGGGGGGAGTTGCCCTGTGCGACCGCACAAGTTGCAACCCCGTAAGGACGGCCCTGGATCACATTCTTGTAGCTTTTTTTGGCCGTGACGAATATGCTTCCTAACCACACAGTTACAGCAGCCAGAGGAAAAAAACAAAAACTAAAAAAATCACATAAGTTGTCAAGAGCTCAACTAAAGCAAACACTTCAAACGGACATAATTTACTTTTGTGTGACATAAAGTCAGTCTGGTTAGTAATAAGTGAAGCTGCTGTTGTTGTTTGTGGAGTTGTTTAATCAGATCTTTAGAGATTTAATGCATTTTATTGCAGTTGATTTCATGTAAGGCTGGGGCTGAAGTCAGTTATAGTTCTTGTATTTCTCTTTTCTTCAGTGATTCACAGCAGTTCATCACTAATAGTCAATAATCACTTAATTAATCATTTAATGATCTCATTAACTTATCTCATTAATTAACACTGTTCTTAACACTATAGGGTGGACCCATATTGACACCCAGCAGTGTTAATTTAACTCAAGCGATTTTGCTGTGGTTACTGACCTTGTTTATAAGCTTGCTTTAGTTCTTCACTCATAGATGCGACTTTGCTTTCTAGCACCAGATTCTTCTGACTCAAAGAGCTGAAGTTGTTCTGCAGTTGGTATTGATTGAACTCGTCAACTGTGTTCTTGTAACTCTTTATCAGGTCTCTCTCTGCTGTGATGTTGATGTACAGCAGTATGATGAAGACCAGCAGAAGAACACAAATGAGCCCGAGACTCATTGAGATCACCAACAAACATCTACTTCCTCCTGACAAACACAACCAAAACACACAAATATCAATTAATAACAATTCATAAAATATTATTAGATAACATTTCAAAACAACTATTGTATGTAACTTATAGGGCTTTTTCAAGAGTGTTCTTTTAAAATGAAAGAAAATCATCAGAAATTAATGTATGGTAAACTATGCAAACAAGAATGCGCTGAAATAGTAAAAATAATAATTCTGTGTTAATACAGTTCATATGTAACATTTCATACGTAAAACATTGATGTTTTGTTCTTAGAGAGCAATTATTTTTATGAAGAGTTACTAAGTTCCTCAAATTTTAGCCACACAGAATTAACTTTATGCTTACTGCACTTTCGAGCTTTTCCTTCATCCTGGCAGTGACTCTGTAATCGATGTTCAGTTGTGCCCTCAATATCTCGATCATCAACATTTTCATAATATATATCTGATTCCATTATTTGCACTTGACATTTTTATGTGTCTTTGTTGTTCCTCTTTCCTTCAGTGATTCTGCTTATTAACAGCACTCAATCAGCATTAAATTAACCACTTAATTGTCTTTAACACTGTTTCAGTGTTATTTTAACACTCTGTAGTGTGACACATGAACACAGAGAGGTATTAGTTTAACACAGGGGATTGTGCTGTATATAACCTTCCTTTGCCCACTCGATAAAGAAGAATGGACTTCCACACTGGCAGTAGGGTTTCCCCTGAGAGCAAGCGCTTAGGGATATTTGTGTGTTTAACTTTAAAAGGAAGTGCAACACAATCCTAGACTTTAATGTGTCAATTTTACTATGATTGTGTTGGCAGCTACAAACAAACAATAAATAAATATAAATAACAATCAATTATAATTAACTGAAAAGGGATTAATAAAAAATGATTTGATCTTAAACACTTGCTTAAGAACATGTGGGTTACAAGAGGATATTAATTTAGGCATTTTCTCATTATAGGTGTCAAGAAGGTGATTATGGACAACTTTGCACTAAGTGTCGGGGGTGTAAACTTCTGAACAGGATAGTGTTTATATATATATATATATATATATATATATATATAGAAGATAAAGTACAACTTACACAATCATCCTTATCAAAAGTCAACATGTGTTACCTTTTAAAGCCTCAGTAAATGATAGCAGCTTATGTAATAGTTGTGTATGGACAGGGTTGGGAAAGGTTACTTTTAAAATGTATGTCACTACAGATTACAAAATACATGATTCAAAAAGTTTAGTAACTTAATCTAAATACTTTGAAATACTTAAGGTCTACTTAAGGGTCATGTTAATTTTGATGTCTTGTTTTTATGTTAATCACCTCTAAATGCTTTATTTGACCCTCTAACTCTAGCACTTTCTATTCTAATTCTATTCTTAAAGGGGTCATATGATGCTCTTTTAAAGATCATTATTTTGTGTATTTAGTGTAGCAGAATATGTTGACATGCTTTAATGTTAAATAAACACATTATTTTTCAAATACTGTTCATTATTGTAGGTCCTCTATGACCCGCCTCTCTCAAACGCGTCATTTTCTACAAAGTCCCTCCTTCTGACAAGCGCAGTCTGCTCTGATTGGCCAAATGACCCAGTGCATTGTGATTGGCTGAACACCGCAAGCACTTGTCGGAAATGTAACGCCCCTTTCCATAATCGCAAGCTTCGTCCTTCAAAATAAATGTAAAGACAGTTAATAATGTTCTTAGTTTTACTCTCTCTCTCTCTCTCTCTCTCTCTGATGGTAGGGGCGTGTTCGGACGAGCCATTTTAGGTGGCGTGGCAGAGTCTTAACTTTGATAAAGAATTTCTCTTTGAATTTGAGACTTTAGTCTTTGCAACTTCACAGATCTTTTTCATAGACCAAGAGCTTCTAACACTCCAAAGAGAAATCGCATCATATGCAAAAAGACTTGCACTTTATTCATTTACTAACTGCTTGTTTTCTTAAAAAATAATAATAAAAAAACTTGCTCTATTCTTGTTCTTGTTCTTCAAAGTTCTGAACAAATGTTCCTCCAGTAACTTTAAAACATAAGTAAAAAGTTTGACCTTCTTTCTTGTCTTTCTCTGTTTTTGTTAATGCACAAATGTTTTAAGTTGCTGAAAAAAAAAATTAACAAATGTTGAGCATTAGTGATGAACAGCTGCATAATCACCGAAGGAAAGATAAACAAGAACTACAACTGACTTCCAGTCTTTATATATTGTTCCACTTATTACTAACCAGTTTGACTTTATTTCTTTCAGACACCTACAACAATCCTTATGAGAATTAACAGAGATTTAGTTGTTGATGTTTTATTGAAAGTTTCATTTGAAGTCACCATGATGGAGATCGGTGTTTACATTATTTGGGCTAATCTGTAGTCACATTTTCAAAACACTATACACAGTTAGTACAACATCAGTCTGTTGTGACCATACCTTTAACACAATTCATTTTGTTTTCACACAATATTCAATAAATTAACACATTTCTAAAATGCTTAAATACAGCATGAAATAAAAAAGACCTTATATTCCAAACTTTAAATATAGCGTAAAGCCTCTTGCTTTGCAACAACAGCAACTCAAAAAATATCTGTATATAAAAATATCGTAAGAATTGATAAGCATTTTTAAGTAACAGATCACTAAAATATTTAGAAATAGCTGATTCCAGTCTCAGTTGGAGGAATAGTCAGGTTTTGATGCTCTTTCCATTACATTAACATAAAAACATCAACGTAAAAAAGACCTCTTTGAATTGGTTTTGTGGATGCAGAACAACACAAAGAATCAGAGAGAGAAAAAATAATGCCTGGGAGAGGGAGAGGAGTAGTTGGATCAGAAGAAGATAGGTAGGGGAGAAGAAGAGGTGAGGGAGGGGGTAAGACTGTGTGTGCTGGACTGTGCATTTGTATGTTTGTTTGTTTGTTTTTCCCTCTTACATGTGGAACCTATGAAAGCTTATTTCTGCCATGGAATATAAAGGGTAAAGGGTGATTGTGACTTTGTTTCATCTCACAGTTCTGACTTTTATTTCTTGCAATTGTGAATTTATCTCACAATTCTGATGAAGTCTGAATTGCAAGATGTAAACTCGCAATTACAATAATAGAAGTCCAAATTGTGAAACAAAAAGTTCACAATTACCGTTTTTACTTTTTTACTTTTGTGACAGAAACAAGCTTGCATAGTAACCAAAGGCCATGTATTTTGTAATTTTTGTTGATCACTGGCATCAGCTTCCATGGGGGCACCATACACATCCAACCCCCACCCACTGGAGAGCAATTTCAATCAAGGTTCCAATTGAATTTCTGCACAGAGGACCCTATTTTTTTTATTGTACATTCTATAAAGTACAAGTTTTAGTTTTAGACAGTATGTTGCCAAGAATGAACACATTCAACACTTAAAAATGTAAAATGGGTTTCAGTTTAAGGTAACTATATACAAAAAAAAACAATGAATTTTTTATACTGTCTATTCAAGTAGAACTGAAACATGTATGTCAAACATGTACAAGAAAATAATACAGTCTTTGTAAAGCCATCAACTGTTAGTATTTTGACAGTCACTGTGCTATCATTGACTATATGTTTCTATTGGATAAAAAAGTAGTGCTAATGTTTTGTCCGAATGACTTTGAATTGGGTTTGCTGTGTTTTGATAGAGTAAGTATATGTAGAAAAAGGTATTCAGCATTTTGAAATTTAGAGTTTGTATTTATTTAACAAAATGTGGTATTGGCCAGAAAATTAACTACAGTATTTGTCACTGAAATGTACAAATCTACATGTCACTGAAGCCCAGACAAGTTTTTATTACTTCAGGAAACCAGAGAAGGCTGACAGAATAAACTCCTCTCATTACAAAACTGACCAATCAGAACTGATATTCAAATGATGTGTCATTCGCTTCAGTCAAAAATATGTGGTCTTAAGTTTAAATACAATCAAACACATTCAACTAATGAGGTAAAGTCACTGTCAAAGCAAACAGAGACTCAAGAAACCAGAGGAGATGCTGAATGGATGTGTTCAGAATTATAATACAAACATATGAAGGACTTTAAACACAGTACAGTATGAAACAACATAAACAAGAAGATGAATAATGATGATTGACAGCTGATGCACATCAGTGTTGATGTCAGGAGCAGAGATGGTGACCTCTGCTGGTAGTTTGAGGGTTTGAACAAACACATATGAGATGATCACAAATAAAACTGATCAATTAAAGGGTTACAGAAACACAACAGACAGAAAAGTGAAGCTGATAATACTGAGCACTTTGACATTATAAAACAATATAATGTGTATCACTACTTTTGTATAATATTTGAGGTTAAAACTGTCAATTATGATTTAAAAACATCACTTCATGTGTTTTGACTTTGAATTTTAACATTTAATCGATCCCTGTGAATCATTTGAGGCTCCGCTAGAGGTCTTATTAGTCCTGTTTAACCAGAGAAAAAATAAATCGATAAAAATAAAAACATACAAAGTAAAACATGAAGAGGAAACTCTTTATAAAATGCAATAATACATCAAATAAAATACTTAATGCAACTAAATATTGTTTAAGTTACAGATATCATTATTCTTAGCTTGTCAAAACATACTTTAAGTAGTAATAAACACAATATTGTTTTGTTTTGTTATAAACTGGCCATTTTTAATTACAGTATAACTGACATTCTTTGGCTTAACTTTAAATAAGAGTGATGTATAAGATGCAAACAACATCGTCCATGTTTGATTTTTTTTTTCTGAAGTATATTGGTTCAAACTTATGCCCCAAACAAAAGAACAAAATAAAAACAACAAACTCTACACTACTAAACTATTAACCTTGGACAAACTTAAAAACGGAAGATATATATATATATATATATAATATATATATATATATATAATATATAATATATATTATATATATATATATATATATATATATACACACACACATAAACATTATAAAGAAACAAATATTTCATCAGTTGATCACACAATGACTGTCATTCTCTCGCGAAGACTCAAAGAAAATGTGGGTTTTGAACATATAGTGGTTGTGTCTGGTCCGTGTACCTTCGTATAATTCGTTTTTTAATTTAATATTGAAATCTGAAAAATGAAAAAACGGCACATTTTTCGTTCATTCTCTCTCACTCGGATATAATATATATATTTTTTTATATATTATTATATTATATTATATTATATTATATTATATTATATTATATTATATTATATTATATTATATTATAGTATATTATATTATACTGCATTATACATATAATATTATACTTTACGTAATAATATATATATATATATATATATTTTTATGAGAGATACATTATTTCGGGGTCCAGTAGGTTGCTGGTTTCCGTGCAAGTCAGCAAGTCATTGACAGATTATCAATGTATAATTTTGAAGTATATTTCCTACATTATTAATTTAATTTTTTGGTCAGTCATTTAATTTAGATGTGTATTTCTATTTTTTCTGCCATTTTGAATTATTTTTCATTTATAAATTCATCTAAAACAACAACAAAAACAAGTAACAAAATGTACAATAAAGTACAATCAATCCTTATATTATAATCACATTGCACTTGAATAAAGTTAAAGGTGTTATCTGCCGGTTGTCCTGCAGGTGACCACATAAATCTGTTCTTATGGTGCACTTAGGGCTTTATTATTACGCCAGAGCACTCGTAGATCTATGATGATTTTCAAGTCCTACTTAAGTTACGATGCTTTTGGGAAACAGACCGTAATATTAAGATCAGTCATATGATCATTTTAACGAACTTCTTAGGCTTACGAAGCTTTTGGGAAACTGTGATATTGATTTATGTTATATGATTATTTTAATCATAAGAAGACAGATTTATGTGGTCACCTGCAGGACAATCGGCAGATATAATGATTTGATTGTTCTTTATTGTACACGTTATTACTCGTTTTTTTATTTTTTTATTTTTTTATGAATTAATTAAAAAGGGCAGAAAAAATTGAAATATATCTAAACTAAATGATTGAACAAGAAAAATGAATAAAATAAGTAATGTAGGAAATATGCTTCAAAGACTGGGGGGAAAACATCTGTCAATAACTTGCTGACGTGCACGAAAACCAGCCATGTATTGGACCTGGAAACACATCTCTCTCTCTCTCTCTCTCGCTCTCTCTCTACATATATATATATATATATATATATATATATATATATATATATATATATATATATTATTATTATGTAAAGTAAAATATTATACACTATACCATAATAATATAATATAATATAATATAATATAATATAATATAATATAATATAATATAATATAATATAATAGTATCCGATTATATCTGATTTGTCTGGAACGCAGCATTATTAGGTTAGCATCGAGCTTGTACTACAATTATGAGCCATTCTATAAGGTGACATTTCAGCACTTGACAAATGGACAGAGACTCCTAAGTAGCACTTAAAGCATGGCTACGTGCGACTGTGTTAAGTGCATTTTTGGGAAACGCACGTGAAACAATAGCGAACGATCGCAAAATCTCGTAGAAAATGCTCTTAAGCGCTAAGATCAATCATTGTCGAGAAACGCAGCCCAGATTAACGAATGGCTTGACACAAACCATACTGAGGCAGAGCCTACAGAGCTTTCTTTTTTTTTGTAGGCATAAATTCTGCAGCCTACCAGTGAAACATTTAGTTTATCTCATAAATATTAATTTACTTCGCACCTGCACTCACAACTACCTTCACATCTCTGGTACACCTTTGTGCAGTGCAGCGCGGGGAGAATGTACAGACAAGCACAGACCACTATTAAATTTATGTGAACATAGGTAGTTTTAGACAATAAGCTGAGTTTATTTAATTAATATTGGGTATTGGCCAGCTAACTGATAGCACAGACAATTGTTATTTTCTCTGCCAACTAAACCCACGTCACAGAGCCGCTGTGTGACTGACTCAGGTGTAAAAGTTATAAAAAATTATACTTTAACTATACTTAATTAAGTCGTGGGAAGAGATTGCAAGCAATATTATTAATTAAATTTAACACATTAGAATTAATTTGAATTAATGAAATGAGATGCTTACAAGCAATCATTCAAAATGAGTAAAATAACATGAAAAAAATAAGTAAAATGTATACAAAAAATATTGGTTTTGTTGGACAAAAAACGAGAAGCACCTGGCTGCAACCTGCATATAGAGACAGGGTTGCACATGTTAACCCGCCCCAAACCTACTCTGATTGGTTCCGATCGTCTTTCATAGGCATACATGATAGGAGATGTATGCGTAGTTGGTGTACACTGTTAAAAATAATACACTATATTTCAGAGGTGGGACTTTCAAGTCACAAGCAAGTCTTCAAGTCAAATCCCAAGTCCTCAAAGGGTTAAAGTTAATGAGATAATTAAGTGACTAATTAAATGAAGATTGTGCATTAGTGGATGAACACCTGCTGTTAACAATCAACATCACTGAAGAAAAGAGAAACACAAGAACTACCGCTGACTTTAAGCATAGCCTTGGATGAAATCATCGGAAGAAAAAAAAAAAAAATAAAAAAATTGCCACCATAATTGTGGTCAGTATTTGCTTCAGTTTGGTCTTGAGCCTTTTAGCAGTTTTGCTAAATTTCTTTCTAAACAATTGCATTATTGTTTCACAGCAATCATTTGTGCAATGCAGATACAAATCTTGAACTAGCAGGTAATTTATGCTTTTGATGATTGTGTGATCTTGATTTAAATTTCTTGATTATTCTTTAAAAAAAGAGAGAACTCTCATTACACAAATGCCAGCATAATGCTTCATTATTAAGAAATAAAGACATGTTAGGATTAGGCATTTAGCCATGAACATTTATCATATGATCCTCAACAGTGGTGAATATAATTATTCATACTGCAGTGCATTATGGGAGTTTTTCATGTATTGCAACATGAAGCAGTCTGTTGATTGTCACAAAAAAAGAAGAAAAAAAACAATGTTTAGGACTAGGTGTGTGTCTAAAAAGCACAAAGTTCAAATTTCTATATGTGTTACACAGACTTAAAATTAATTCTCTGTAAATATTACTGCAGTACTTTTTGTTGGCTGTAGTTTCACCTGGATGATTATTCAAAACCTAAACACAAGAAAACAAACAAAAAATATCATTTTAAATATAATCACACCAGCTCATTGTGACTATATGTCTTTTGTATATCACTGTTCTCTTTTCCACAACACTACATACATAGCTACAGAGAGAGATCTAGCACAGTATGTCAAGGGTCAAGAGCACAACTAAATCAAACACTGATCTCCATGATGGTGGCATCATTTTAACCAATAAAACATCAACATCTGATCCTCTGTAATATTCAATAACAGCAGGTGTCCATCACTAATGCACAATCATCATTTAATTAGTCACTTAATTATCTCATTAACTTTAACCCTTTGAGGACTTGGGATATGACTTGAAGACTTGCTTGTGACTTGAAAGTCCCACCTCTGCTATATTTACTTAATAAAATTGTGGCAACAGATTACAAGCAATATTATTAATTAAATTTAACACATAAGAATTCATTAGAATTAATCAAATGAGATGCTTAGAAATTAACCATTCAAAATGAGTCAAATAGCACAAAAAAAAAGTTTAAACAAAACAAAACAAAACAAAACAAAAAAACATTTCTTTGAGAAAGAAAAACAAAACAATATGCTAATGAATACTATGTTATGCATACCAGGCCAGTAGTTGGAGATTAAGAAACAGTGCAAAAATTTAATTCAGAAATTCATGTTTTTGTTGCTTACATGGAGATGATAGAGGCATCGTGTTCAAAAACTTATGTTTTCAAGCCCCCAAAACAGAGTTATTGAAGACACCTGATGTTAACAAACAGAATCACTGAAGGAGCATAATCTACATTTTGGTTACCATTACAGTGGTCAGTGTTTGCTTTAGTTGCGCTTTTGACCCTTAAACTTTTAAACATTTTTTTTGGTTGCTGTAACTGTGATACAGCAGTTGGACCAGCCAAAAAAGAATAAGATCAGCTGGTGTTGTTTGTTTTGACATCATTTGATCTGGATTTCTGAGTTGGTTGTGTCTTATCAACAACAGGCGTCCTGTAGTTGTAAAGTATAAGGTCTGATTATTAGAAGCATTTCTGATCAAACATAAAATAAAAAAAAAGTTTTTTCATTCAGGCACACAGACATCAAGAATCAGGCTAAGAACCTCAACAATGGTGACCATCAAAAAGCATGTTGCACTGCATTCTGGGTGCCACCAATCAAAACTCATTTATGGTTCCCATCATGCTTTGCGGCATGAATAAATTATGAGATGAATTGTCTTAGATTTATTCTTAATATTTTCTTTTATTTTTACTTTTTTATGCAATTTTTAGTAGCTTGTTTTGTGATGCTTACAGTTCATCTGTTTATCTGAATATGCTCTTTGTCACCATTCTTGAGATTCATACGCTGGTTCTTGATGTCACTGTGTGCCTAAAAGAAGGTTTCCCTTCCCCACTACAAATTTTTTCTTAATCAGAATTCTTAAACCCTGGATTTTACAGAAAATTTTGGGTCTTCTATTGTTGAATTACAGGGGCTGCTACATTGAATGTTCATTTAACTCAGAGAACAGGCTCTGTTTATAACACTCAGGCCAAACAATGATTATGTAAAATCATAACCAACACCCCCTGAACATCTTTACTTTTAGCATATCTAGCTGTTATAATTCAGTTATAACAACCATACAAAATGTAATATTAAAAAGTCAAGGGTCAAGAGCCCAACTAAAGCAAACACTGATCACTATAATGGTAACCCTATACATTTACCCTTTTCTCCTTCAGTGATTCTGTTTGTGAACTTTAGGTGTCTTCAATAACTCTGTTTTGTGGGACTGAAGACACAAACTTCTGAACATGATGCCTGTATCATATCTATGTAAGCAACAAAAATGTAAATTTGTAAAAAAGTTGACGCCATGTGTGCATGCATATAATGTTTTCACAGGGTGTTTCATGATCGCCAACTACTGGCCTGGCATGTATAACATAGTATTCTTTAGCACAGTGTTTTTTTTTTTTTTTTTCAATGAAATCAATATTTTTGTGTAAATTTTACTTAATTTTTTCATGTTCTTCTACTCATTTTGAATGGTTGCTTGTAAGCATCTAATTTGATTATTTCTAATTAATTCTAATGTGTTAAATTTAATTAATAATATTGGATATAAAATTTTAAAGAATTTTATTGAGTAAATAAAGTGAATATTTTTTTACAGTGTAGAGTGGTGTATCGTTCCTTAAAGAATCACAGCCTTTGAAAGACCCATTATTATAGACAACAATTCACTGACCAATTATTATAGCAGCCACTTGATTTTATTTCTGAATTAATGAATGAAACATTTTGAACGAATAGATTGAATAAAAGGCTCCTTTATTAACACAATGAAATACCGCCACCTAGTGGTGATATTACTTTCATAATTCAAGTTTCATTTTCATTTCATTTCAAATAATTTCAATTTGTTCATATGTGACCCGTCACGGAAACCAGTGACACAAGTCGGCAGCACAACTTTCGAGCAAAATGAGAAAGAAGCATTTTTTTTTTTTTTAAATTGGTGATTTTCGTTTTTTTGCAGAATCTGTTAGTTGAGATGACGAAGAAGCCTCTCTGTGTTTGAGATAGCAGTATTGGTATATTTAAAAGCGTACATTTTGAGGTTGAAATCGGCTTGTTTTTCGGAGATTCTAGCAAGCAGTAGGGGCGTGTCATTGTCTGAGTGTATTTCCATACTGGATAAGCCGGCTTTTGTTTCTTTTGTTATTGCCCCCGCCCTCCAAGGGAAGCGTGGTCCGTGTACGTTTTGATAGTTTGTTTTTTGTTTTCGTTTGAAACACAAAACAAAATAACGAGAAACCACCTGTTTTTCGTTTGTCGTTTCAAACCAAAAACAAAGAAACGGTTAAAAAAACAGAGCCGTTCTCCCGTTTTTGGTTCTGAATCCAAAAACGAAAAATGACAAAAAAAACCAAAATCAAATAACGGTCCGATTTTGGTTTTTTGAAATTCCTTTTTCCATTTTTTCGTTTGAAGATCTACATTGAAATACTGACAGGTTGGCCACGTGACCCGGAAGTAATAGTAAATATGGCCTATCAAAATAAAAGCCAGTGGTAGTCTGTGAGATTTAGAACAAGATTCTGGTGGATTTTGCTAAAAACAATTTGATTTTATTATGTTTTTTTTTTTTTAAGTCTGCCGACACCAAGCGCATAGCTACACCTTGAGCCTACGCAACTTCGTGTCCCAGCATGTACAATCGGCCCGAGCTCGGCTGCCCCGCGACGTCTGCGGCTTTATTCGGCATCGGCGTGTGTTTAACCGGGCCGATTGTGGCCCGCAGCTCGCTCTAGCACATGCATTTTTGTTACGGCTGTAAAGCACTGGGCCTCACCATAAAAACCGGCTCCGGATCTGGACCACTTCTGGAAATGACTCGGCTTAGGTTAAATCAAGGATGGTTTTAATGAGCAATATAATAACATTAAAAAATATTTTTAAATTGACGTAAATTCCTGACCGTATCTGATAATGAAGGACATCGACTATATTGTCAAAACAAAATATATGCGGTAAATAATAATTAAATAGTGTTGTTTTGCACAGAGCATTCTTTAATATTTTATACCATAGCAAAAAATATTTAGTCGTCATGAAAATCATTCTTTACATGTAGCCTATGTATTTTAAACATGCATTCGCGCTTAAGCTGACATAGACGCGCAATAGGCTATATTTTTAAGCGTAGATGGTGCGACCATGGGCGCGACCGCACTTCTCAGAAGCAGAGATTGCGCATAGAGATTGCGTGACAGCGGTAGGCTATTATACTGAGGCAGCTTTGAAAAGCTGTCTATGGAAAAGCTACAGAAAAGTTTGGGCCCATGGTGGGTCTATCATTGGATACCGCCTGATGAATTTTTGTTTTTCTAGTTCCTGATATTCATTCACGTATAATAGTCTTCTTTGAAATGTGTACCTTGAAATGTTTTGTTTCCATTCCAGATTGATTTTAAAGGCTAGTTGTTGTCAGCAATTACTAGGCATATTGGCAATGATAAGCAGAATAGCCTATACTTTAACAACTGCCATCATTATTTGATACAAGACCACACTATGAGAACACCTAAAGTTTTGATAATATTTATGGAATATAATTTATGGAATTCTACTTTTACATACATTTTTCAGATAAAGTTCATGTAAGCATAGTGATGCACAGTTCACTTCTCCATCATCTATTGTGATATCTGTCATTGCACAGTCCAAATTATATATTGAGCTGCAGTCAGAGGGACTGAAAGCAAACAAAAGTTGAATGCTTATGCTGATTAAGACACACAGGCTAGGTGTACAGACACATTCTCATTTCTTAATTTTATGCCATTCTAAAACATTTTTTATGTTAACATTGAAATATAAAGACAGTGCTGCAAGTCTGATCATAAGTAAGGACATTCAAAGTATGGACAGATGAGGTCACCACCAAGGAGAGCCTTGAGGATTATACATCATCAGTGTGACACGTTACATCAGCAAATGGTGGTGATCACCTGACTGGAAACATCACAAATTGCCATGGGATGTGCACGGCCCAGGACCGGAGGGGCTCTGCAGCGGGAGATTAAAACTGCTCAGTAGATCACTGGTACCCAGAGCCAAAAGGATACAAAAGGACAGTACCCACCCAGCCAGCAGCCTGTTCATCCTGCTGCCTTCTGGGAAGAGATATAGAAGTTTCTGCTGCCGCACCAACAGACTGCAGAGCAACTTCCCCCCCAAGCTATCAGACTCTTAAACTATACTTCATCCTCAGCACTGCTCCACTGATCATAGTTTATTTCTGTTTACCATTTTTATAATTGCTTCTATATTAGCCTGATAATGTCTGCTATGTACCAGAAGGGAGTTACAAAATCAATTTATACTTTATACTATTATATATATTATATTGTGACAAAAATATACCCACCTACCTTAAAGAAGAATAAAGTGAATGTTTTGGAAAGGCAGAGTCAAAAGTTATGACCTTAAAATGATTGAAATGTTGTGGAAGGATGAGGAAGCAAGCAGCTCATGTGAGGAAACCCACCAACATCCAAGAGCTGAAGCTGTTCTGGACAGAGGAATGGGCAAAGATTCGTCCAAGTCAATAAGCAGGACGTATCAAAAGTTACTG
Organism: Cyprinus carpio; assembly: GCF_018340385.1. NCBI lineage: Eukaryota > Metazoa > Chordata > Actinopteri > Cypriniformes > Cyprinidae > Cyprinus > Cyprinus carpio. Next base: position 36,191,505 of record NC_056572.1, on the reverse strand, counting down.
GAAACGTTTTGTTGCAGTTATTGCTGATGTAATCAGCGTTGACAGCCTGTTTTTAGTAAATGTATTATGTTGTTTTTGGGTTTTCTTTGAGGACCTTGTAAAATGTTCTTACCTTAGGGCTTAACAAATGTTCTGCAGCCATTGATTGTACATGCAATGCCCTTGAAAGCATGTATGTGCTATATAAAGTTTCAAGATTTGTATGGATTCTCTTCACTTGCATGACACAATCGGAGTTTTTTGTATGTTATACCAAACTGGAATGTGTATAGAGAAGAAAGATTCACACAGTATATAGCACAATGGTAAATCATTCTTTTGGCCAGATGGCCTACATTAGGATTAGGACATGTCTGATGTGAGTTTGTTGTCTGAGCTGCTATAAGAATCTGATAGCAGTGTTATAATCAGGTTAAAACAGAAGCAGGTTTAACTCTGGGCTGGGTGAATGATGATGATGATGATGATAACTAGGCAAATAAAATCAAAAACAAAATAAAATGAACAACAATAAATACATCTGTATCAGTAATCTTGATTTAAAACAGTTACCAAAGACACCATACAGTCAGTCATTTAAATACTGCCACCTGCTGATAGAAAGGGGGAACAGTTATCCATTACGGTGGAAACCACATTAAATATAAATTTAATTATATAATATAGCGCTAACAGTAACAACTCTGCACACACAATAAGTTCTTAGGTTAACCTATATTACCAACTGTGTTGAGCCAAACAATGCGCTCATTAAACGTGACTGGTGATGTCTGGATAGGCACGATATTAAATAGCTGTAATAAACTACTGTTGCTAACATATTTATTCCGGTCCAGGTTTATATAAGGCTATTTATTAATTGATTTTTCTTCTCTCTAACGTTACCTCTGGTATAACGTTAGCGCTGCATATTATGACCGTTCTAAAAGCTTGGCTTTTATTTTGATAGGCCATATTTACTATTACTTCCGGGTCACGTGGCCAACCTGTCTGTATTTCAATGTAGATCCTCAAACGAAAAATGGAAAAAGGAATTTCAAAAAACCAAAATCGGACCGTTATTTGATTTTGGTTTTGTCATTTTTCGTTTTTGGATTCAGAACCAAAAACGGGAGAACGGCTCTGTTTTTACCGTTTCTTTGTTTTTGGTTTGAAACGACAAACGAAAAACAGGTGGTTTCTCGTTATTTTGTTTTGTGTTTCAAATGAAAAAACAAACTATCAAAACGTACACGGACCAAGCGTGGCTAATTATTATGCAGCGCTCTGGCCGGCGAAAATGTTTAGAAGTACTTCTTCGACAAGCCGGATGCTTATGAACAAGCGCTCACATTATGTACAACATACGGCTGGATTCTTTAGCTGCGGAAAAAGAGTGGCAGGACATGCAAATTATTGGACATTTAGAGGCAAACAGACGCACAGTGCAAACTTCGGAGATGGTAACATCCACAAAGAAGACCCCAACAAAGAGAAAGTGTGCCCGAACGATTTATTTCATTGGAGGCAACGAGATCTGCAAGAATACTTTCCTGTTTCTTATGGGGTGAGTTTCCATAAACATCAAAGTTTGTCGTTTTGTGTTAAAAATTTAAAATGATGGCCAGATTTTAAAGGAGTGTCTTGCAACGTTATCTACAATGCACAAGTTCAAATAGAGTTTTGACAAAAAAAAAAAGGTTTTATAAAAGATAAAACTCACATATTTCAGCCTCTAAATCATTTTTTATAAAAGTCAAAAAAGATAAATTACTGACATTTTACAATGCACATTATCCTTTATTGTTAATAGTATGAGGTCCGATTTTTCCGTTCCCCCGTTGCGTCTGTCGTTGTTATGCAACCATGCAGCTTTACAGGGGGTATGGCTTATCTAAATGAGATGTAAATAAGCCCTATTGTCACTCCCAGCAAGTGAGAACAGGTGAGAACTGCACAATCTTAGAGGCCATTTTCTCCCTTTTGAGCTTTTTTGAGTGCCTACCTTCAAATGGCCATAACTTCTCCAAATATGATCAGATTTCCATGTGTTACACATCGCTGAAAAGCTTGGAGACTACACTTTCAGAATATGTGAATAACTCAAAATGCCCCAGAACCGACTTGTGTCCCTACTTTCCGTGATTGGTCACATATTTCTGTATTAAAAATGTTGTATAAAACATTAATATTATTTCATTATACATTTGTAATTGCTATGTAAATGCATGTAGAGCCATCTGATCAGCATTAAACTGTAAATACATCTATAAAAGCATCTTCAGAAGCAGGTTCTATGTCTGAATACTGATTTAATTGTTAAAGGCCTATTTTCATATTATTCTAATGTTTTTGATGTAAGAATTTAACATTAAAGATGACATACAAAAGGTAAAAGGTAAAAAACAAACAAACAAACAAAAAAACAACAATTGAAAATCAGGTGCCTCTTATGGGAAAGTTCATTTCTGACACTGATCTCTGGTTTATTGTTCGAAGTGTTATTTCAGGGTTTGGATATGTTCTTATAACTCAGAGGATTTTACCTTCAATTCATGACGTCGAATCCACATTTCACTAAATTCAATCACTGAAACAAGGGCTCTGATGAACAAATAGTCCCATGCCAGTGGGATAACAACATATGATTTCCGAAATTTGTATAAAGTGCTCTATGAATAAAACTCAAAATAGAAAAATAATAAATAATAGATGTGCTAATTTCTTTTCATATCTGTCATTTCATTTAAGTTCCTCCATAGTCCAAAACGCAGCCTATTGTCTAACAAAAAAAGTTATGACTACATGTTCTTATAATTTGTTGGTGGTGTTCTGTTTTTTGTTATAAGTGTGTTATATTTTCTCGCGCTGTGGTGTGTGTAAGGAGGTTTTGCAGGAAGGTTTTTGGGTTGGTATTATATTAAAACAGGCGGTGTGCCGAAGGACCAAAAGGCAGTGCCTCAGTACGGTTTGTGTCAACCTATTCTTTAATCTGGCTGTTTGATGAAGAGAAAGAGATACAATATAGTAGAAATAAACACGTTAAGAATCCGTAGAAGCGTATGACTCTTATTATGTTTTAGGACTCTTATTATGTTGTAATGTTTGGTTGACCAATCAGCGGAGAGGGGCGTTTCATTCCCGCCCACATGTAGAGATCGAAAGGTGTTTAATCATTTTCTGTCCCTAAACGTAAAAACGAAAAAATGAAGCCAAATTCTTAATTTTACGTTTTGTTTGAACGAATGAAAAATGAAAAATGTGCCGTTTTTTTTTTCTTCATTTTTTCAGATTTCAATATTAAATTAAAAAACTAATTATATGAAGGTACACAGACCGGGTCTGAACAGATGAGAAAATGTTTCCACAGATATACAATAATCCAACAATCACTCATTAAACAGCTGAACACAGCTTTTGTGTTCGCTGGTCTCTATCACTCATTGTTATCTATTTTTGTTTAAATATGTATATATACACACACACATATCTTTATGTTTTATTATCTGTGTTGTTGTTGTCTCTGTGTACTGGAAGTTTCTGTCATCAAAACAAATTTCTTGTATGTGCAAACTATACATACAATAAAGCTCTTTCTGACTTCTGACTTCTCATCTGACGCTGCTGTAGATCACTGACACGTCTTCCACAGTTTGAACATTTGATCTCCTAGAAAATCTGAACAAACAGGATCACAACAGTGTTACAGCTCTGATTAGATGATCTGTGCTGGTCAAGTTGTTGTTTTTCTCTCACCTCTCGGCAGCATCAGGCTGATGAACTCTTATATCGTCATACTGACATTCATCTTCTTCCGGTCTGTTCCTCTCTTTCTTTCGGTGATATTGGACAGTTGTATATTGGATCTCCTCAGTATCTCTGGATTCAGGAGTTTCTCCTCTGAATCTGCTGGGTTTCACACTGACATACAGAGCATCATTGACTGGATCAGGTTCAGAAAGAGACTCGTCATGGACTGAAACTCTCTGTGACACATCAGCATAAAGATCATTCTGAAAGACAAGAAAATACACAATTACAGTTGATTTACAATCACAACACATTTCTCAATACTAAAGTCACTTCTTCAAAACTCTTCACAGAGTTCTCCTAACCATCTTTCAACTTCAAATTTCACATTCAGAATGCACAAAGCTACCAAAAGAGTTCATTAATGTCTCAAATCAAGACAGGGCTCGACATTGAGCCTTGACATGTGCTTGTCCTTCGGACAAGTAAATCAGTCATTCACTTGTCCGAGTAAAAAAGTTACTTGTCCGGGGCAAAAAAAGGTGGTTATATTTTTCTTTTCTTTTTTTTTTTTTTTCTTTTGGGGGTGGGGGGGGCGTAAATGTAATTTATTCTGAAGCAATAGTCTCATCAGTGCTCTATCAGGTAGTACTTTAATCAGCATATTTGAGATATTTGCCTTAAATTGATTTCTGTTACACTTTTTATCTTCATGAAGGGCAATATGTTCCTAACCTTATTAAATGTGCGTCACCATTTAAGTCAAATTCTTAAATTTTACCAATACATTCAGATAGAATAATAAGACACTATATGGTTGTTACCATTCAAATTAAATCAGTATCAACAAACTCCATCTTTTGACTGCAGAGGAAACACAGAAGCTGCATCGAAAGTGCCATTTAGATGTATTTACACAGACTGTTTAATGAAGATATATGCATTCCATAAATAAATTTACTCAAAATTGCAAATGCATAAACAATTAATTCCTGTGTATTTGTGTGTGCTTCTCTCTCTCTCTCTCTCTCTCTGTGTGTTGCATGCTGGGAGTGAGTGAGCGTGAGTGGTGGCTCTCGTGTTGGAGTTGTTTTTTCTCTTTCTTTTTTTTCTTTCTTTGTTTTTTTTGTGTGTGTGTAGTTTGTGGATCTTTTTCTTTTTGGGGTTTTTGTAGGGGGTGGTTTGGGGTGTAGGGGAAGCATGACGGATGCAGGTGTGCGGGTCTTGAGCTCACTCACGCGTCGTCACGGTGTAAAAGTGGCGTCTGCAGTGAGCGTGGAGAGCTGTTGTTTAGCTGTGGGTGAAGTTGTGGGAAATAAGAACGTATTGTCTGCCTCAAGGATGAATAGTGCTATCGTTATCTTTTTAAGTAGAGTAGAAAAGGCTAACGAGTTAGTTCAGAGAGGAATTGTAATTGATGGCGTTCTTACCTCTGTTTTACCACTTTCATTATTGTCAAAAAGAGTCACTCTCTCGAACGTACCGCCATTTATTAGTGATGATGTATTAATGCAAGCATTGTCTAGCCATGGAAAAGTGGTCTCCTCATTTAAAAAAATTCCAATTGGTGGTATTTCTCCTCTACTGAAACATGTTGTGTCTTTCAGACGCTCAGTTTACATGATTGTGAACAATGACGCTGACCTAGACCTTGCGCTGAATTTCCGAGTGGATGATTTTGACTATGTGGTGTTTATAACCACCGACAGGATTAAATGCTACGGCTGCGGTAAGGTCGGCCATCTGGCCCGAGCCTGTCCCAACAAACAAGGCACAGTTAGCGTGGAAGGCGCAGCTAACGGTGGTGAGCCGCCAGCCGATGAAGATGAAGGAGGTGGAGGTGGAGGTGGCGGTGGTGAGTGTTAGTGATGGTGATGGTGGTGATGGTGCTGGGGATGCGGAGAACACAGTGGTTTCAGTGCAGGAGGAAATCCAAAGTACAAAAGAGGTTGAGGGAGAGGAAGGTGAGTCAAGCGATAAAAGAGTTGTGGAAACTGATATGGGGGATGTTCGGGAGGCTGATGGTGGGCCTAATGAAACTGGTATGGAACAAACAGTGTTTAAGGTGCCATTGAAAAGGAAGAAGTCAGACAAGGTTTGTGATTTTCGGCATTTGAAGAAAATGGATCATGAAAGTGCCTCTGATCAGATCAACTCAGAGAATGATAGTGAGTTATCTGACTCAAGTGTTGTTCTGTCACAGAGTGAGTTTTCCAGCCGCGATTATGATGTAGGTGATATTAAACTGTTCCTTAAGTCAACGAAAAATAAGAGGAGTTTTAGTTAATGAGTATTTCCCAGATGTAGGACAGTTTGTGGAAAAAAATAAATGTTTTATGGCTGAAGGGCGTTTTTCAAATAAAGAAGTGTATTGGTTAAAGAAAATAGTGAGGAAACTTAACGTGGATTTGAATGATGGCAGTGAAAAAGTTTAATTCCATGAATATGATTCAAAGCAGTCTGTCTTTTTGTTTTTTACTTTTGAGCATGACTGAAGTGTGTATTGCATCTTTGAATGTGAATGGTGCAAGAAATAGCAAAAAAAGAACTGAATTGTTTGAAGTTATTAAGCAGAAAAAAATAGATGTTGCTTTTATTCAAGAGACACACAGTGATGTTAAAAATGCTGCTGACTGGATGCAGGAATGGTATGGGTTTTCTGTTCTAAGTCACAACACCACACTTAGCGGTGGTGTAGCAATTTTATTTTCAGAAAGTTTTTGTCCAGTTTCATATCAAGTTGATGAGATTGTGAAAGGAAGACTCTTAAAAATAAGAGCAATTTTTGAAAAATATGTTTTACTTTTTATCTGTGTTTATGCTCCAACATCAGCATTGGAAAGATTGTTGTTCCTAGGTACACTAGGTTCCACGTTACAAAATTGTAATACTGAAGAATATCTATTTTTAGGTGGTGACTTTAATTGCACAGAAAGTCATATTGACAGGAATCATATTGAGCCTCACATGCCTTCTCGTGAATGTCTTATTAAGGTCATGAACATGAATGATCTGTGTGATATTTGGAGGCATTTTCATGATGGACCGAGACAGTATACATGGGCTCATGCTTGTGATAATTTTCTGTCTCTTGCAAGATATACAGACAACTTGCATTGGGTGCAACAGGGTGTGTTGTTTTTACCTAAAGAGGAAGGTGGCCATGGGTTGGTACAACTGAAATGTAGAATTGCAGCATTTCGTTTGCAATTCTTACAAAGATTTCTGTATATGTTGCGTGCTCCATATTACACAGCGTTATAGGGGTGGGGTTGGATAAATCTTTGTTTTTAATGGATCCTCTCAAATTGAATGTGAGCAAATTGCCAGTGTTTTATGAAAATCTTTTTAAAGTTTGGAATCTTTTCGATTTACGGAGGAATGAGATGACACTTTCTATCCGCAGGCTTTTGGAAGAGCCTTTAATAAATGGAGCCTGTTTTGATTTAACGAAGAACAATTCATCCTTTCATGGACTTAATGCGCTATTGTTGAATTCAAAAATCTTCACTTTGGGACTTTTGATTCGCATTGCCAGAGTGGACTTTAAAAATACAGAAGAAGTGGCTTCCTGCTTAAAGATCAAGTTTATGCGGACTGTTGAACGAATGCTAATGAGTTGGAAGTCACTGGTCAATGATGAAGAAAAAAGACTGTTATTGGACACTAATGGAATAATAGATGCTCCCATTTTACAAGACTGTTTCCCTCTTTTTATGTTGTTACCCAAATTAGAGGGTTGTAAGGGACCTTTTTTGGATGGTGAAAAATGTTTGTGTTTGGACTTTTTGACAGCAACTGGCAAGGCTTTTTTATAAGATATGTGTTAAAGTTTTCAATAAAAAGGTTTTGAATGGAAAAGTTGTTGCACATTGGTTTGAAATATTGGGTATAGAAGAAAGTGTGAAACCCGAATGGAGGTCACTGTATAAGCCACCGTTACCCAAAAGGTAAGGGGATATGCAGTGGAGACTTCTTCATGGCGCCATTGCAGTAAATGCTTTTTATTTATGTTATTAATCATGAAGTTTTGTCTGATTGTCCTTTTTGTTCAAAAAGAGAAACTGTGTTTCATGCTTTCATGGAATGTGACAGATTGAAAACATTATTCTTATTTTTGGAAAAAATATTCACTTCTTTTAATGAATTGTTTTTCATGAAAATTTTGTTTTTGGTTTTAAATTTGTTAGATGTAATAGGTTTACATGTCAGCTTTTGAACTTTGTTTTAGGGCAGGCTAAATTAGCTATTTATATGAGCAGGAAAAACAAGGTGGAAAGAATGTCTGGTGAATATGTGGTGGTTTGTTTTTAAATTTGGTGAAATCACGAGTGTTGGTTGATATTTGTTTTTATAAGTCTACAAAGGATTTAGACACTTTTGAGAAGAAATGGTGTGATTAATGGAGCTTTATGCTTAGTTATTGAAGAAGAATTGTTTTTTACATCTTTGATGTAATTTATTTCAATGCTTTGGTTTTTTTGGTGTTTTTGTGACATGATGTAACGGTTAGAAGTGTTGTAGCAAGTGTACTAACAAAATGTGATTTATTGTAATAAGGTGTTTTCAATTTTCTCTCTCTCTCTCTCTCTCTCTCTCTCTCTCTCTCTCTCTCTCTCTCTCTCTCTCTTTCTCTCTCTCTCTCAGGTAGTGTTCCTTTGAAATATGCTGGGAATGCTGACGTGGCCCAGAGAGAGCGAGATGTTGTTGGCACATTGTGGCTGCTGAGAGAGTGTCACGGTGGTTGGCTTGTACCAGTTATCCTTAAAAGAGTGCTGTGTTGTTGTTAACTACATATTCCTATTTATTTATGTTAACTTTGACTTTGTTGATTGTCCATTTATTGTTTTTTTTTTAGTTTCTCTATTGTGGCAGTTGTGTTGCCCTTTAATTTTTGTAAACATTACACATATACCTCTTTTATCGAAGCAGTAGGGGCTGGGTGACTGTTTCTTTTTGTACCTACTTTTTCTGCTGTTTTTGGGACAGCCAGGGAGTTAGGTAACGACCATTGTATTTTATTTTCTTTTATTTATTTTTATTTTTTTTTTTGCATGGTTTAGTTAGCTGTTACTTGGGTTTAGGCAGTGGCTGTTTTGTTTATTGTTTTGGCCTTGCCCAACCCTGAAGAGTTTCTTCACTTTACCTCTGTGAAAATGGATAATAATAAACAAAGAAAGAAATTGTTGAAACAGAACTTTTTTTTATAACACTTTATTTATATTACCTCCCTGACCTTGGACCAGGGTCGTAACACAACCGATTCGTTCAAAAGCCTCGTCTTGATATAATGATTGACAGGTTGGGGGCATGATCGGCTCGGAATGCTTTTTCAAATCCACATTGACTAGTCTACACTGATCACAGGGATATTTAATGAATATGCAATTAATGAAGTGTAAGTGTCAATGCATCTAAGAAAAATAAAAGACATTTAAATCACCATTTTGCTACCCTTTGCTGTACATTTGGCTCAGAATGCATTTTGAAATTCACACTGCATTTTGCTACAATTATCATACGGTGTTATAATGAAAATTCAATCCCAAGTGTCCTACCCATTAAGTCTAAATGCATTTAGATAAAATGGCATTTAAATGATAATTTTGCTACAGTTTTTGCTTGGACAATTTAAACATCTAATCAATTTGGGTAATACATTTTCATTTTAATTGTTCAACTTATAAAATGTTAAAATATGTTTTTAATTTACATATTAAAACTAGTTTAGGAAATGGCAAATCTAAATTATATAATTGAATTTTCATTTTGCACTAAATGTTGCACATACAGTATGTATGGGAAAATGTACATTTAAATAAAGAAATGCATTGCCATTATGCAAATTACATTTCAAAATAAATTTTGCTACCCATACACTCTAAAAAATGCTGGGTTAAATATAACCCAACGCTGGGTTAAAAAGGGACCAACCCAACAGTTGGGTTGTTTTGACCCAGCAGTTGGCAGAGGTATAAAGTCCAGGGGTCAGAAAGTAAAAGTCCTGCCATATGTTTATTCCACCCATGAACTCAGCAAGCTGTTTTAACCAGAGGAGAACCAAGTCATTCCTTTCACATCACAAACGAGTCTCGAGTCAGATCCCAAGTCCTCAAAGAGTTAAAGTTAATGAGATAATTAAGTGACTAATTAAATGAAGATTGTGCATTAGTGATGAACACCTGCTGTTAACAATCAACTTAACAGAAGAAAAGAGAAACACAAGAACTACAACTGACTCCAGGCACAGCCTTGGATGAAATATACTGATTTATAACTGTGGTCAAGGTTTGCTTTAATTAGTCTCTTGACCCTTTTAATAACTCAAAGTAGTTGGTTTATAAGCAAATGCAATATTGTTTCACAGCAAACATTTGTGCATCGCTGAATCAAAAGCTTGAAATAGCAGAGTAACTTGCAATTTCTGCTAATAACTCATGGTAAATAAACATCATAAAGCGGTCTCTCTCTTTGGTTTATTGTTCAGGTACTGTAGAACTACAAAAAAAAAAAAAAAAAAACAAACTTTTAAACAAATGCCACCTTAATGTGTCAATAATATTGAATAAAAAAAAGCTATGTCTGCTCAGGAATTTAGCCATGAACATTTATCATACTATCCTCAACAGTGGTGACAATAATTTTTCATACTGCAGTGCATGATGGGAGTTTTTACTATGGTGTTACCCAGCATTCATTGCATCATGAAGCATTTTGTTGATTGTCACCATTGTTGAGATTGGTATACTGGTTCTTGATGTCTCTCTGTGTCTTAATAGTATAGTAGTTTGTTTTTTTGGTGTATTATATGTACACACACACAAACGCTTTTTTTTTTTTTATTAATTCACTATATATTTTAGAACAACAGTGTTCTGTAGTTTCACATAGTTCTTAATGCAAAACCTGAACATGTAAATGGAAGCAAGTTATTTTAAATAAAATCAGGCCATTTCAAGAGGCTTGTTTCATCACATATAAACAGCAAATATCTCATCATTGTAAAACACCACATGCCATTTCTACAGAGAGAGAGATCTAGCGCAACAAGTCAAGGGTCAAGAGCACAACTAAATCAAACACTGATCTCCATGATGGTGGCATCATTTTAACCAATAAAACATCAACATCTGATCCTCTGTAATTTCCAATAACAGCATGTGTTCATCATTAATGCACAATCATCATTTAATTAATCACTTATTTATCTCATTAACTTTAACTCTTTCAGGACTTGGGATTTGACTTGAGACTTGTTTGTGACTTGAAAGGAATGACTTGGTTCCTCCTCTGTTGAAATCAGCTGCTGAGTTCATGGATGGAGCAAAAATATGGCAGGACTTTTACTTTCTGACCCCTGGACTACCCACCTCTGGTCAAAATAACCCAACCGCTGGGTCAAAACAACCCAACCGCTGGGTTGGTCCCTTTTTAACCCAGCACTGGGTTATATTTAACCCAGCATTTTTTAGAGTGTATGGTTCCATAGTATAGTACATAAAGTTTTGATGGTATTTGTGTCGAAATGATAAAAGAATTCATGTAAGTCAGATGTCAGATGATAAATGATCCACAGTTTAGTGCACAGAGACTGATGTTGTGCTCGCTGTGTGAAGAGTTTTGAAGAAGTGACCTAATTATTGAGAAATGTGTCCTAGAGATTGTAAAAAACTGTAAGACAAATGAATTTTTCAGAGGTGAGGCGCAGCTTCTGAGACACAGCAGCAGGTCTCAAACTTTTCAGACCAAGTACAACATAAGATCAAATAACATCAGATAACTAAAACATATTCTGCTTCTGTGAAGTTGTGTTGATTTACCTGTTTCATTGTTAGATCTTCAGATTTATCACTCTTTCGTTTCCTCCTGTTATAATAACAGACATTAACAGCATACATTAATACACTTAACACCTGATGTACTTGTTTCATCGTAAGAGGAATGACACGCAAATATTAGTCTTAGGTTTTTTCTCCATTTCTGTCACTGATGGAGTTTTGATTTCTTGTCACTGTCACCTTTGGTGTGCTTAGCTGGGGACGCTTAATTTCTGACAATATTGTCTTGATTGCACAGATACTATTAGAAGAGAGCTGATCTGGATGATGACATCACTGTATCAATGATGAACCGTCTTTAACTGAAAAATTATCTTTACTATTGTCCTCTTGCATTATCAATACACTTTTTTCCTGTTTGACACTGTAAAGCTGCTTTGACACAATCTTTACTGTATAAAGTGTTACATAAATAAAGGTGTCTTGTCTTGACTTAACTACATACATACATATACTAATAATCAAACATATATGATCAAGTTTTTACTACATCAGAACAAAAATGAACATATATAATCACTGCAGTTTTATTTATTGAACTCACATTATAAGCAGGATGATGATGATGATGATGATGAATAATCCTCCAGATGTTGCTGCGATCACAATCACGTTCCTATCAGCTCCAGGATGAACTGAAAATGAAGGTCATCATAATTAACAAACTGATGAATGATGTGAAGATACAGGAGTGTGTTAATAAAAGCTTCACCTGTGACAGTAACAGCGTCTGATCTCTGAGATCCATGTTGATTGTGAGCCTCACAGTAGAAGCGTCCACTTTGTAGTGCACTGAAACTCTGTCCAGATCCAACAGCTGAGCTTTGATTCTCCTTAAACCAGCTGAAGTTCAGAGCAGGAGGGTTTGAATCACTGCTGCAGATCAGAGTCACTGAATCTCCCTCCACTATTACACCAGATCCAGTTATAGACACTGAGACGTTCCTGGGAGGGTCTAATAACAATCACCATATTATTAAAGACCTCTTATACATTTTAAAAATTACTAATTTGAGCTGAAATGATAAAAAAACATCTAATAAACTCACACATGATGTTTAAAGTCACAGCATCAGAGTATTTCTCTCCATGTTGATTGCTGGACTTGCACTTGTATTCTCCACTGTGATCAGAGCTGATCTTTGAGATGTTGTAGATTCTTCCAGATCCTACAAACTTTCTTCCTTTAAACCACTTGATTTCTGCAGGAGGGTTTGAATCACTGCTGCAGCTCAGAGTCACTGAATCTCCCTCCACTATTACAGATGGACTGATGGACACTGAGACATTCTTTGGAGGATCTAAAAAAATACAAGACATTAACAAAGTAAATTTGACATCACACAACTGAGACTTACAAGTCACAGATTTCTGAAACTCCATCATTAGGACTGATAGAGATCACAGGATTCACTGGAAGTACAGCAGGTAGACAACCAAAATGGGTACTACTGCCTCGCGTACCGCCGCCGCAGGGCCACGGCGTTAACTGCAAGTCAGTCGCGTGTTAAATTCATTCGCGAAACTACCGCCAGGTGACGCAAAGGGACGGATTGCGAACTGAACGTAATTGTAAAATGAGATAAAAGGAGGAAGTAAAACAACAATAACATTATGATATAACATTGCAACATCTTTAAAAACCATTAAAAATGTACAGTGAGTTAATTTCAAAATTTAGTATAGTCTTAGGCTACAGTCTACTCATCAAAATTTAAAAGAAAGACCTTTACACAAAGGATCTTATGCTTGCTATTGTTATTAAACAGTCATTAAATATAAGGCCTATATATACGGATAAAAAGCTAAATGTCTTCATTTTGGTTCATTCTTGGTTTAAAAAAAATCCTTCAGGTTCCATTTGCAGATCGAAATGAGAACGGTCCAGCATTTAGCAATAATTATTATTAATTCTGTTATTATTCTTGATTTTTCAAACTGCTAACACTTTGCATTTTTGAATTATGCCTTCACTGTGTGACCAAAAATTGAGTATTTTCTGTTTCAGCTGTTTGATCGCGCTGGTGCCTCGCGCACATTCATTGGAAACAGTAGCCGTTCACCGTGCCATTCGGCGCGAGCAGCGGTCCACTTTGGCATATTTTTGTTAATTATGATTTTTTATTTTTTTTCCGTCGATACTGAAACACACGTGAACTACAAAGCCTATTTTACCTAATGAATAATAGTTAAGCTTGAAATAGGAAACATCACGAATATGGAAACGTTTGGATTTCTCCCGAATGAGAGCCCAACCTTACCTTATGGTTCGCTTTAAATTATTATTCATTTATTTATTTGTATGTTTATATCTAAGCCTATATTATTATATACTGCAATTTTATTTATCCATTAGAATTATATATTTTTTATTCTTGTTCTGTTCTGATAAATTTGTTAAATTTAAAGGATTTGTTGTAAAGTGAAGAGAACTAAAAATATCCTGTTGGCACATTATAACATTATTAGGCCAGCCGTTATTATTTCTGAATGTAATAAAATGCAATATATACATGACATATATATTTTTTTCCTCTCACAAACTTAATTTATTTTTTAGCCTGTTTTAAAAAATAAATTAATTAATTAAAAAAAAAAAAAAAACATGCAGCAAACGAAAATAGGCGATTAATCGGTTAAAATTTGTTACTGTGGGTTAACAGTAATTATAATTATTATATATTTAGGAACAGAGTCTGGGCCTAATCTAGGCTATCCAGGGTTTTTTATTATTTTTATTTTCATTGCATCTGAAAATGACTTTGTTCAGCACATTCACTTCGCACGCTCAACCTGCCTCGCGCGTTGCTCAGCTGTGGATGATTTCAAAATGTTTGATATAAAGGTTGCTGTCCCATTTTATACAGGAATTGTTCATTTAAAAAAATTAATAAATCAAATTATATTGTTAGTTCTAATTATATTGTTTACACAAGTTCATTTAGACTATTAATTCGCATTTTGCATATGCATTACAACGTATTTTTTTTACATGCAATTATCCAAAATAAAACCAAACAAGATTTGTAAAGAAGATAAAACAAATAAGAATAAATGCTGCGTGTGCACTCAGCATCACTCTCGCCGCACAAATCTTGCACGCAGACATTTTACACACCTGCATTTAAATGCGGCTGCAATTTTATTTTTTTACTTAAATTATATGAAAGCAAGTAAAGAAGGCCCCCTTTAAAATCACTGAAGTTGTAAATTAATGAAGCTCTTTTTTTTTTTTTTTTTTTTTTTTTTTTTTTTTACATCATTTGCACTTTGGTGATTATAATGAGAGAACTTGAGTTTAATCGTGAGGACGTTTTATTAATCAGTCCATTCTTTAGAATTTCAATGATTTAGCTAAATCGTGCAGGTTTAATTTATTCGTTTCTTGTTTTAATTAGGCCTAAATAATGGGAACGAAATTATATAGGTGTTTATAAAAATTTATAAAGTAAATATTTTCAAAAATTATTTTCCATAATGTAATGATAAAAATTTAACTTTCATATATTTTAGATTCATTGCACACCAACTGAAATATTTCAGGTCTTTTTATTGTTTTAATACTGATGATTTTGGCATACAGCTCATGAAAACCCAAAAAATCTCAAAAAAAATGCATATTTCATCCGACCAATAAAAGAAAAGTGTTTTTAATACAAAAAAAGTCAACCTTCAAATAATTATGTTCAGTTATGCACTCAATACTTGGTCGGGAATCCTTTTGCAGAAATGACTGCTTCAATGCGGCGTGGCATGGAGGCAATTAGCCTGTGGCACTGCTGAGGTGTTATGGAGGCCCAGGATGCTTCGATTGCGGCCTTAAGCTCATCCAGAGTGTTGGGTCTTGCGTCTCTCAACTTTCTCTTCACAATATCCCACAGATTCTCTATGCGGTTCAGGTCAGGAGAGTTGGCAGGCCAATTGAGCACAGTAATACCATGGTCAGTAAACCATTACCAGTGGTTTTGGCACTGTGAGCAGGTGCCAGGTCGTGCTAAAAAAACGAAATCTTCATCTCCATAAAGCTTTTCAGCAGATGGAAGCATGAAGTGCTCCAAAATCTCCTGATAGCTAGCTGCATTGACCCTGCCCTTGATAAAACCACAGTGGACCAACACCAGCAGCTGACATGGCACCCCAGACCATCACTGACTGTGGGTACTTGACACTGGACTTCAGGCATTTTGGCATTTCCTTCTCCCCAGTCTTCCTCCAGACTCTGGCACCTTGATTTCCGAATGACATGCAAAATTTGCTTTCATCCGAAAAAAGTACTTTGGACCACTGAGCAACAGTCCAGTGCTGCTTCTCTGTAGCCCAGGTCAGGCGCTTCTGCCGCTGTTTCTGGTTCAAAATCTCACGCCTGTGCACGGTGGCTCTGGATGTTTTCTACTCCAGACTCAGTCCACTGCTTCCGCAGGTCCCCAAGGTCTGGAATCGGTCCTTCTCCACAATCTTCCTCAGGGTCCGGTCACCTCTTCTCGTTGTGCAGCGTTTTTTGCCACACTTTTTTCCTTCCCACAGACTTCCCACTGAGGTGCCTTGATACAGCACTCTGGGAACAGCCTATTCATTCAGAAATTTCCTTCTGTGTCTTACCCTCTCGCTTGAGGGTGTCAATGATGGCCTTCTGGACAGCAGTCAGGTCGGCAGTCTTACCCATGATTGCGGTTTTGAGGAATGAACCAGGCTGGGAGTTTTTAAAAGCCTCAGGAATCTTTTGCAGGTTTTTAGAGTTAATTAGTTGATTCAGATGATTAGGTTAATAGCTCGTTTAGAGAACCTTTTCATGATATGCTAATTTTTTGAGATAGGAATTTTGGGTTTTCATGAGCTGTATGCCAAAATCATCAGTATTAAAACAATAAAAGACCTGAAATATTTCAGTTGGTGTGCAATGAAAATATATGAAAGTTTAATTTTTATCATTACATTATGGAAAATAATGAACTTTTATCACAATATGCTAATTTTTTTTAGAAGGACCTGTACAGTGCCTCACATTTTACTAAAATAAAGAAAATAATTTATAAAACACGCAACAATTTCTTAATCAGTGTACAGACAAATATATTTTCCCAAGAAGTTGTCTGTCAAAATAAAGGACAGGTAACGAATAACAAAAATGCATGTTGTTTTATTAAAGGAATTTTAAAATATAAATTAAAATATAGGCCTCATTTATGAGAATATTGACATTTTGCATATTAATCCATGTAGCCTAGCTCACTAAAATAGGCTTCTACTTTTAATGCTACTATGCAAAGTAAACCACAATTTCTTTTGAATAATATAACACATAATTCATATTATATAAATAATACTGCACACCTATTAAATGTGTAAAATCTAAAATATGGTGTAATACTGTGTAGCTTAGAGAAAATATAAGCTCAGGCACAGGCTTGACATTTATTCTGCTTGAATTCGTTCTAAGAAACGAACATAACTTCATAATTACCAAACTTTCATCTGTGAATATTACATATTTTAACTACAGTGTTTTTCTTTCATTTTCCCTGACTGCAGCCGTCAAATGTAACACATCAGCGAGGCAAAACTGACGTCTATTTGCGAAAATGTGCTTTGATGCGCTTGTTTGAAAACTTGTGATTAAAGCGCCACTCAGCGGTCAAAAGCTGCAAATGCACTTTACAGACGCCGCGGCGGCTGGTGGACAATTTTCTAGGTAGGGCTGATGTAACGTATTTAATAATCGTTATCTTTCTTCTTGTAGTTTGTTATTTTGAAAGTTGAATTAGGTTCAAATTTTTAACAAAAAGGGGAACAAAACATATATATATAATTAAGACTACATCTGGACAGGTTTGAAATGTTTGAAATGCAGATAAATGTTTTACCAAGTTCTGGATTATAATTGTTACACTTGTTTAAAGGGGTGAAAATGCTTAACGTGCAATTTAGCTTGTTGTGTTCATATTCTGGTCTATTCTGCTTGTCTGTAAAAAGTATGTTTTGATAATAAGGTGTGGACAGAATTTGGCCTCCAGTATCACTGCACTGTAAAACCCGACAAGTAACTTAAACTCAAACCGTTTGAGTAAACAGATATCCTTAAAAACCTGACAAGTTAGGTTTACTCAAAACCGTTTGAAGAAACCGATTGCCTTAAACCATTTAAGTTTTAAAACTTAACAGTTATGAGTACTCTGAACTTAATTCAGTTGAGTTCACTGAAAGAAGATATACATTGCAATTAAGTAATTAAGTGATTAATTGAGTGATAATTGTGAATTAGTGATGAACAGCTGCTGTTTACAAACAGAATTACTGAAGAAAAGAGAAACACAAGAAGTACAACTGACTTCAGACACAGCCTTAGATAAAATAAAACTGAAATAAAATACATTAAATCTCTCAAGATCTGATTAAACAACCCCACAAACAGCATCACCAGCTCCACTTATTAATAACCAGACTGACTTTATTTCTGTCAGACGTCTACAGAAGATCTGATTGAGAATTAACTAAGGTTTAGCTGTTGATTTATGTTTTCATTTAATGTAACCATGCTAGAGATCAGTGTTTGCTTTAGTTGGGCTCTTGACCCTTGATTTCTGTCTTAGTTTTTTCTCTGGCTGTTGTAACCATTTGTTGTAACTCAAAAGCCCAGAGAAAATATCATTAGGTGTTATACACACACACACACACACACACTCACACTCTTAGAAGCTGCTTTTATCCAAAGCAACTTATAGTGCAGTCAGGTTAGCATTTTTTTTTTTATCTAACCTGTACTTAGATGTTGGTTGTTATACTGTATATTGGTGATGATAATAATTGATTATCAAACTGTTTAGAGTTTTATCTCTGATGAAATAGATGTTGTGTAATTAGTTGGATTGATTATAGTAAAAGTGATTCTAAGAGCCAGTAGTTCTTTCATAATCAGTTAATATAAAGAACTTTCCAAACAGTCTGTTCTTCTATGGTGTCAATTCGTCACACACAGACATCAATAATCAAAATATGAACCTCAACAATGGTGACCATAAAAAAAAATAAAAAATGCAGCAGAGCTTGCTGGGAGCCATGGATGAGTTTTGTACTACAATAGTACATAGTTTTTTTTTTTTTTCGTAACCATTGTTGAGGTTCATATTCTGATTATTGATGTCTGTGTGTGACTAATTGACACCATAGAAGAACAAACTGTTTGCAAAAGTTCTTTATATTAACTGATTATGAAAGCACCACTGACTTTCTTAATGGCTTTCATTGTAATCAACTAAATTAACTGTTAAACACCTTTTAAGTAAGATTTTGAACTCTGAACAGCTCCATAATTGATGATTATCATCACCAATATGCTGTATAACAACCAATACCTGATCATATTTTCTCTGGGTTTTTTGAGTTATAACAAACATGTTTCAAAAACACATGGTTACAAAGTCCAAAAAAAATAAAAAATAATCTAAGACAGAAATCAAGGGTCAAGAGCCCAACTAAAGCAAACACTGATCTCTAACATGGTTACTTCAAATGAAACAATAAATCAACATCTAAAACCTTAGTTAATTCTCAATCAGATCTTCTGTAGACGTCTGACAGAAATAAAGTCAGTCTGGTTATTAATAAGTGGAGCTGGTGATGCTGTTTGTTAACAGCAGCTGTTCATCACTAAAGCTCAATCAGCACTTAATTAATCACTTGATTACATAATTGCAATGTTTTAAAACTTACATGGTTTAAGTAAAGGCAATCTGTTTACTCAAACGGTTTGAGTTACTGTGACTTGTCAGGTTTTACAGTGTAGTCCTGACTTTACTTTTCTGATTTGAATCAGTGTGTGTTGCTCAAGCGCCGTCAATTGACCAGCCGCCACTGCTATTTATGGTTTATTCATTATTTACCTGTACATATATACATTATTTATAAGCAATTTTATTCAGTAACAAAGCACTGGATTTGTAAAAGCAACTTTTCCTGTTTCCTTCTCAGCCGGTTTTAGTAAAAGGACAAGATCCACAAAACCTAATAACCAATAAAGGGGTCATATGATGTGATTTTAAATTTTCCTTTCTCTTTGTAGTGTTACAAGCTCTCGGTGCATAAAGAAGATCTGTAAAGTTGCAAAGACTAAAGTCTCAAATCCAAAGAAATATTCTTTATAAAAGTTAAGACTTGTCCACGCCCCCCTGAAACGGCTCGTTCTAACACGCCCCCACATCTCTACGTCACTATGTGGGAAGATTTGCATTGCAATGTTTTATATGCATTTGTTTTAGTTTTTCAGTTTGTTTTTTTTAATTATTAAAAAATGTCAATAGCATGAACAGTAAACTAGTGGGAGGGGTGGGGGGTGTAAATATTAAAGAACTGAAAGTATGAAATGGTGCCTCGAAGCACCCAAGGTGGTTCCTGACCATTCTTAATAAAAGGGTTCCTCCAGGAACTGTTAAAGTTCCTCAGAGAACCACCCCATTTAGAACGGTGCCTAGAGGCTCTACAGAGGGTTCCCCCGGTGTGGCAAAGTGAAGAATCCCAAAAGGTGCCTCCAGGAACCTTTAGTTTTTACAGTGTACTTTGTTTGGCTTCCAAAATAGGATGATATCCACTTCGTCATGCCTGGGGCTGATCCGTGCTGGTCACTGAGGAAATACATCAACTTTGCGCTGTGGATCACCGGATCAGCTTTCACCGTGGACGAAGCGGAGTCCAGCCCGGGGTCGTCACATGTGTCCTTCGTTGAATCTGCAGGCCACACCGTTCTCAAGCCCGCAGTGTGTGATGCTGTGTGACACATTTTATGGAGGACTGTTTTCTGAACCTGCAGATTAGTCTACAATGGGTCTGTGCTCAAAAAGTGAAAAAGTGAAAGTGACGTGACATTCAGCCAAGTATGGTGACCCATACTCAGAATTCGTGCTCTGCATTTAACCCATCCGAAGTGCACACACACACACACTGTGAGCACACACCCGGAGCAGTGGGCAGCCATTTTTATGCTGCGGCGCCCGGGGAGCAGTTGGGGGTTCGATGCCTTGCTCAAGGGCACCTAAGTCATGGTATTGAAGGTGGAGAGAGAACTGTACATGCACTCCCCCCACCCACAATTCCTGCCGGCCCTAGACTCGAACTCACAACCCTTCGATTGGGAGTCCGACTCTCTAACCATTAGGCCACGACTTCCCTTAAAGGCTGTTACTATAAAGTGAGGCAGTTCCAACTTTGCAAGGACAGTCTGGTACTTCTGACTCACAGTCTGTAAGTACGTTTTTTATATTTAAAGAAATTGCCACTGATGATTCAAACGTGAGTTTTGAGCAGTGTAGAGTAGAGCTTGTTGTTTGTTGTTTCTCTGATCACAAATGCAGACATGGTTTTATGTTTACGCAGCGTGATACGCAACACAGTGCATAAAAACACAGTATAAGTCATTATAATCAGTAATTATGTCCCCACTGGAGGCAACAAATACCTCGTTTGAAATGGGTTTCATTACTCGGCATAACAGTGTGTTAAGAAACATTTCCATCACCCGCTTGAAGTATTCGGCCAATCACAACGCACTGGATAGCTGGCTGGTCAGCGTACACCTCACTTTTCAGAACAATGAGCTTTGTAAAAATCTATGCGTTTCAGAAGGCGGGGGATAGAGGAGAAACAATAATGTACAGTATATGGAAAATAATTTTTATTTTATTTTATTTTTTACCTTAAACCGCATAAAAACATTACATTACACCAAATACACGACATAATGTTCTTTTTAGCGGCATCATATGACCCCTTTAATCAGAGATATGTAGCCCTGAACTCTGCTAGCTTTTCAAAGACAAGTTAAAGATGAAATGTCATTCTGTACTCACAGGTGACACTGAGATGAGCAGCAGAAGAGATGTAACTGTGTCCATGTAGAGCACAGGTGTATGTGCCTGCATCCTCTCTTCTGACTGACTGCAGCAGGAGTTGATTGTTTCTGTCTCTTCTCTCAGTTAATTGCTGTGAGTTTCTGTACCAGATGAATGTTGCTCTGTCAGTCAGAGTGCAGCTGCTTTTACATGTCAGACTGACATTATGACCCTCTGTCACTGTCTCAGGAGCCTCCACCTGAAGATCTGAACACAACACACACATTATATCTAGTGCTGCTGTCATACACTGATTATTATTCAACATAATGCACAGAAGAAGAGCTCAGCCTCATGAAAGTCACCTGTGACAGTAAGAAACACTCCTGGTTTACCAAGCCATTTTCCATCAGGTTTATGAGTTGTGAATCTGAAATAGTACATGTGTTGGTCCTTCTGTGTCACATGACTCAGTCTGATGGTGCAGTTCTGCGGTGTGTCTCCCAGATACTGAAGCCTCTGTCTGTATTCAGGATCCTCAGACAGATCTGGACACTCTACACACTTTACAGGGTTTTTGGTCCAGAACACTTTCTTGATCTTATATCCAGTAGGGTATGTATAAGTGCAGCTCATTATCACTGATGAGTTCTTTAGTGCACAGATGTGTGAAGGACTGTAACTCACACCCCAATCAGCACTAGAAACCCCTGAAACACAGAATTCATCAGGAGGAAAATTATGTTTTATCAGATACACTGGACCATAAATTTTTACTTCTTGAAAACAGCAATTCTTTACAGAAATAAGCTTTTTTTTCAGAATCTATTGAATAATAAATGATGTGAAGTTCATCATCAGTTGCAGAAAAGCAGAAATAAAAGCACAGAGACCAAGGAGTGAAAAAGAACCAGGAAATCAGCTGTGAACAACATGCTGCATCAAATAATGAAAAACAAGACTAAGAAAATAATCAAAGTTGATTTATTAAGTACCCAATGTGTATTTTGTGGCTTTTACTTTGTCATCTTGAACCTCATCTATATGGTAGTGAACTTTGACAATATTTAACATATGAACACTCACTTCCGAGATCATGAGCCAAAAATATTCACAATCTAGTGTTAGACAGATTTTTGGTCCAATCAGATGCTCTGAACAATGAGCACGTCCCTGGTCCGTGTACGTTTTGATAGTTTGTTTTTTCGTTTGAAACACAAAACAAAATAACGAGAAAGGTCCGTGTATCTTTTGGTCATTTGATTTTTTTTTGGATTTTGTAGGTAGAAAAATTTATTTGTTCTCCTTTTTCGTTTTTAATTTTTTTGCAAAAAACGAAAAACAAGAATTCGGCTTAATTTTTAGTTTTTCGTTCAGGGTTAGAAAAATGAAGAAACAGCTTGAATATTCGATTTCTACACGTGGGCGGGAATTAAACTCCCCTTTCTGCTGATTAGTCAGACAAAAAAAAAGATCAAACCATGCTGTCATCAGTCCTTCTGCAGTGGCAGAATACTAGTCCTCTGATGTAGAAGCTGTTGTTATGATTTTTTAACTTTTTTATTGCAACTACATTTAATCTTTTTCTCATCAAACAACCAGACAAATGAATGGCTCGACACAACCTGTTCTGTGGCAGAGCCGAGGGCTTTCTTCTGTGAAGATATAAATTCTATGCTTTGCATCAGCTGGGCATGCCAGGGCAGGCTATATCCTACCCTGGTCCCCCAGTAAGTTTGTTTGTTTAATTAAGTAATTAATTTATTATTATTATAAATATTATTAATTATTTCAAAATAATATTTTAAACACTAATACAAAAGGAAAAGAATAATGCTTTGACTTGGGTATATTCAGAGCTGGGTAGATTACTTACAAATTGTAAATCCGTTACTGATTCCAATTACATGACAAAAAAATGTAGTCAGTAACTAATCCACTACATTTCACATTTTAGGTAATATAGTCAGATTACTTTTTGGATTACTTTTGACCTAACTCGTTTATCACACTGATTTAAACAGGATAATCTTGTACCATAATGATGTAAAAATACAAATAGTGAGAATATATATTCCTTTCATTGTACTTAACAACATGAAGTGCATTAAACATTATATTACGTCAGGGTTTCCCAAATTGGGGTTCGTAAAGGAACTGCGGGGGGGTTGATTGTAATTAACAACATGAAGTGCATTAAACATTATATTACGTCAGGGTTTCCCAATTAAAATAAATCATACACTTACTAAAAAAGATGAAATATTTTATGTTTACCTTCATTTGTTTGTGCCATGACCATTCATCTATGTCAGAGGGTACTTAAAGGATCACTGATTATGATTTCACTTTTTTTAACTTTAGTGTGTAATGTTGCTGTTTGAGCATAAAAAACATCTGCAAAGTTACGATGCTCAAAGTTTAACGCAAGGGAGATATTGTCTTTTACAGAATTGCTGATTGACCCCCCCTTTAAAGTAAAATATGTTAGGTGAAAGAGGTTCAGAGGACAAAGAGTTTGAGAATGTCTGCAAATAAGAAATAATGAGAATTTGTGCATTTTAATGAGTTTAAAAGACAAAAGCCTTTCAATAATACATAATAATACATGGTTAACCTACTGAGTGATCATTTAAATAAAAAATAATGCATTCATCAGTAGTTGATGCAATGTTGAAACTCTTCTTAAACCTGAAATTATTTTTGTAAACCCATTGGTCAAATGCTGTATAGCCACCGGATTAATGACTGATAACTGTGTGAATGTCCACAAACTGGAAGACTTTCTGAGTGTATATAAGCGGTAGACTATTTTAGAAAGGAACATTTAAAAAAAAAAAAAAAAGAAACAGGAATTAGAGAGAATCAATAAACGATGAATCATTTATTTCTATTGTGTGAATAATATGTAATCTATAAAAAAGTAACTGTAGTCTGATTTAGTCTGACACTTGTGCACTCGCACACAGGAAATGAAAACACAAGATTTACATAAATGTAATTAATTGCCATTTGGTTTGTTTCTCACCAAACCTTACTGTATACCTTCAGAACGTTTGGAATATAGCATACGCCACGAGATGCATATTATTTTATGACAGATTTGCATCCGCTTAAAGAATGAAAAGTGAAAGTCACCGTTCTCTGCCATTAAATGGGTAAGTGCGAGCAGGACATTTTTGTGTGTGTGTGTTTGGAAAAAAAAGAAGGTAGACCTAATAGCCTTAGAACAACATCTGACTAGTTACCCTAGTTTAATAAAACAGAAAAACGCGACTACTGTCAAGCACAGACCATTATTGAAGTGCACAGGAAATATGCAGCAATCTAAACAGTTTATTTAATTAATATTAAGAATTAGTTGATGTTCACCTGGATTTGTTCCTCAAGAGGGGAAATAATTTAATAAGTTGTCATTTATAGTCATATGGTAAAATGCATATTTTTATTTGTGTACATTCAAAATGACTACAAAATGTCGTCCCGTTGAAAAATAAAGAAAACAACAGAATGCACTGCTTTAGCGCAAAACATGAACCAATACACAGCTAGTAGGCTGCTTGATGCGCCTAGTTTTAAAAGTCTGCATTAAGGTTATTTGACGTTAAATGCATTATTTAAGTCATTTTAGAATAAATCACAGTATATATCATGATAAAAAGTGACTTTACAGTTTGGAAAAATATGGTAGGCTATGAAACCCCCCCCAGCAGCAGCAGAGGACTAGTATTCTGCCGCGAGGAACTGCAAAAGAACTGATGACAGTTTGATCTTTTTTTTTTTTTTTTTTGTCTGACCAATCAGCAGAAAGGGGCGTTTAATTCCCACGCCACGTGTAGAAATCGAATATTCAAGCTGTTTATTCATTTTCTACCCCTGAAAGAAAAACTACAAATTAAGCCGAATTCTCGTGTTTTTTCGTTTTTTGCAAAAAATTAAAAAACGACAAAAAGGAGCTGTTTTTCTCATTTTTCTACTTTCAATATTAAACAAAAAAAATCCAATGACCAAAAGATACACAACGGACCGAAGAACACCTGTTTTTCGTTGTCGTTTCAAACCAAAAACAAAGAAACGGTAAAAAAAGAGCCGTGTCTCCCGTTTTTGGTTCTGAATCCAAAAACGAAAAATGACAAAACCAAAATCAAATAACGTCCGATTTTGGTTTATTTGAAATTACTAATTCCTTTTTCCATTTTTTTCGTTTGTGCAAGATCTTACCCATTCTGAAATACAGACAAGGTTGGCCAAACGTGACCCGTTGAAGTAATAGTATCAATATGGCCCTATCAAAATAAAAGCCAAGCTTTTAGAACGCGTCACTAATATGCAGTCGCTAACGTTATAACCAGAGTAACGTTAGAAGAATGACATAAAAATCAATAGGCCTTATAATAAACCTGGACCGGAATAAATATGTTATCAACAGTAGTTTATTACAGCTATTTTAATATCGTGCCTATCCAGACATCAACAGTCACGTTTAATGAGGCGCATTGTTTGGCTCAATACAGTTGGTAATATAGGTTACCTAAGAACTTTTGTGTGTGCAGAGTTCCTTTGCTTACTGTTAAGCGCTATATTATATCTATTAAATTTATATTTAATGTGGCTTTTCCACCGTAATGGACAGCGAACTGACAGCGATTCAACGTGAATTCCCACTTACGTCATGCGGTAGGCCTAATTAAACGTTTACTAATAATGACAGGGAGATTGGGAGATCTCCGCCATCAAAATATCAGTCCCTATCTTGTCTTTTGCCATTCGATTGACACCCTCGTAAAAACTTGTGTTGGTCCCAAATATAATTTTATCCTAATGCATCATATCTATTTTTAAAAAGCCCAGGACACGCTGTTACCTTTTCTCGCTCACTTTATACAGTGTTATATTGAAATGTATTGAACAGGCTAGTTAACTAATAGTGATAGTAGTTTTGTTTTTATAATACAATCAAAAACAACATATGTGAAAGGTTCGCAGTCCTCCCTGTAACGTTAATAATCCAACGAAAGTTTAAAAATCAAGGGCAGTTCAAAACGATTTACAGACTCCCCACCAGTAGTGTCGCACTGTGTCTGCTTTGTGCGAGCTACTGGCATGGAGATATTGATTTATGTTCTGTAATTAAAAACACTTCCCATTATTTTCATTACAACTGTGCTTTCACAAATCACGTTTTCCTTAGCACAGCTGCTTAAGGCATTAGCCTACTCAATAAAATTAGCTCTTTCTCCTCATGTTTGATTGTCTGATTTACATGTGCTATTATACTGCGTGAAGTTTTAGGAGTTACTGTAAACCACCACAAATTTAAAAACATGTCTCACCATATAGGCCTTTCAGTCCCAGTGGGGTGGTGTGTGGTTCGAGTGTGTATAATTCTACAACAAGCAGTATGTCCATGCAAGTGAACATAATTTATTTTATTAAAATATTTATATTAATTTATTATTTGCATAATAGACGATAACTGATACAAAGGCCATCAACTGCAAGTGAGGTTTAGACCATAAAATTGAAAATTTATTAATTGCAATAATAACGTACATATTGCCAGACCAAACTTATTGGAAATTTAACTACTTAAAACACTAACTAGATAAAACGATAACAATCCCCCTAACCATAGTGTCCCTTCAAAACCACTTCACAATCTCCCTACATTCCCTGTATGATTCTCTCTCATTTGTTTCTTGTACCAAATCATCCCTCTAGCGGCATCAGGCAGGACTGAAAGCAGTTTCCACGCACAATGCAGATGCTGCCATCCAACGACACACAGGCTACTGGTGTACAACACCTTTATTTTCTTAATTGTATGCATTCGAAAACATTTTTATGTTAACAGTTGAAATATAAGGTAGGTTGCCCAGTGCTGCAAGTTCTGATCATAAGTAAGACATTCAAAGTATGGACAGATGAGGTCACCACCCAGGAGAGACTTGAGGATTATAAATCATCAGTGTTACACGTTACGTCGCCAAATGAATGTGTCTTCAACATGACCTTGGAAACATCACCAAATGGCCAGGGTGTTCCTCAGGCCCAGTTCCGGAGGGGAGCTCTGCAGTCACGGGAGATTTAAAACTGCTGGTTACAGAAGATCACTGTACCCAGAGCAAAAAGGATATAAAAGGACAGGGATCCACCACAGCCACAGCCTGTTCATCATGCTGCCTTAAATTTCAGCATAAAATAGTTTTCTGCTGCAGCACCAACAGATTGCAGTACAACATTTCCCCTAAACTATCAGACTCTTAGAATCTATAGTTATCCTCAACACTGCGCCCACTGATCAAGTTTATTTGCCAGTTTACCAATGTTTATAATGCTTCCTATATTAGCCTTTAATGTCTCGGCGATGTACCAGAAAGGGAGTTACAAACTCAATTGATACTTTATACTATTATATAGATTTATATTGTGACAAAATATACCCACCTACCTCTAAAGAATGCAACTAAAGTGAATGTTTTGGACAAGGCAGAGTCAAAAAGTTATGACCTTAAAATGAGTCGATTGAAATTTTTGTGGAAAGGATGAGGAACGCAAGCAGCTCATGTGAGGAAACCCACCAACATCCAAGAGCTGAAGCTGTTTTTCTGTACAGAGGAATGGGCAAAGATTTCGTCCAAGTCAATAAGCAGGGAGTTATATCAAAAGTATACTGGAAACGTTTTGTTGCATTTATTGCATGATGTAATCAGCGTTGACTAGCCTGTTTTTAGTAATGTAATTATGTTTTGGGTTTTTCTTTTGAGGACCTTTGTAAAAATGTTTTCTTACCTCAGGGGCTTTAACAAATGTTCTGCCAGCCATTGATTGTACATTGCAATGCCCTTGAAAGCATGTATTGGGTGCTATAAAAACGTTTCAAGACTTGTATGGATTCTCTTCACTTGCATGACACAATCGGAGGTTTGTATTTATACCAACTGGAATGTGTATAGAGAAGAAAGATTCACACAGTATATAGCACACTGGTAAATCATTCTTTTGGCCAGATGGCCTACATTAGGATTAGGACATGTCTGATGTGAGTTTTGTTGTCTGAGCTGCTATAAGACACAAGAATAGCAGTGTTATAATCAGGTTAAAACAGTAGCAGGTTTAACTCTGGGGCTGGGTGAATGATGATGATGATAACTAGGCAAAAAAATCAAAAAACAAAATAAAATGAACAACAATAAATACATCTGTAGCAGTGAATCTTGATTTCAAAACAGTTACCAAAGACACACCCACTACAGTCAGTCCATTTAAAAAATACTGTCCACCTGCGGGTAGAAAGGGGGAACAAGTTATCCATTACGGTGGAAACCACATTAAATATAAATTTAATTATATAATATAGCGCTAACCGTAACACTCACGTGCACACACAATAAGTTTCTTAGGTTAACCTATATTACCAACTGTGTTGAGCCAAACACATGCGACTCATTAAACGTGACTGGTGATGTCTGGATAGGCACGATATTAAATAGCTGTAATAAACTACTGTTTCTAACATATTTATTCCGGTCCAGGTTTATTATAAGGCTATTTATTAATTGATTTTTTTCTTCTTCTAACGTTACTCTGGTATAACGTTAGCGCTGCATATTATGACCATTCTAAAAACTCCTTGGCTTTTATTTTGATAGGCCATATTTACTATTACTTCCGGGTCCGTGGCCAACCTGTCTGTATTTCAATGTAGATCTTTCAAACGAAAAAAAAAAAAAAATGGAAAAAGAAGATTCCAAAAAACCAAAATCGGACCGTTATTTGATTTTGGTTTTGTCATTTTTCGTTTTTGGATTCAGAACCAAAAAATGGGAGAACGGCTCTTTTTTTACCGTTTTTTTTGTTTTTGGTTTGAAACGACAAACGAAAAACAGGTGGTTTCTCGTTATTTTGTTTTGTGTTTCAAACGAAAAAACAAACTATCAAAACGTACACGGACCGTCCCTCCTAAACCACATGACACTGACTAGCAAATAACAGAAGACTACTGGATATTTATAAAAGACACAAGTCCTTTGACGTTTCTCATCTAAACTTCCTGTTTTAAAAGGAAATATGTGAGAACAGGACAGAAGAAAGTGCTCATCAGTCCGCTCATCGTGAGTGCCTTAAATAAACACATCAGTATGTTTTTTGGGGGGTAATGTGAATGTAACAGAGACTCACCGTGAATCCATGGAGCAGAAAGATCAGGAGGAGACGAGGAGCCATTCTGACCGACATTCAGCGTCAAATAGATATAGAAATACAGCATTAATCAGCACTTATAACACTCATTAACAAGTACATTACATCTCCCTAATTCTTAACATTGCTCACGTTTAAGAAGACACGTATGTATATATAGCAATAATCATCAGTTTTCATTGAAGTATGAGTGTGTTTGTCTTACCGTGTTGAAACTCATCAGATCAGCAGCAGACAAATGACTGACTGTTTTATCACACACACTTTTAGCTCTAGGATGACAGACTATCTGTGGTTAACACTAATAAACAGCAGTGGAAACTTCATTGTCCCTCCCTCTACAAGTGAACAACATTACTGGACTAAAACACACATATGCACATGTACTTATGCACATTAGTGTTGATGTCAGGAGCAGGAGATGGTGAGCTCTGGTAGTAGTTTGAGGATTTGTACAAACACATATGAATGTTCACAAAATTAAAACTGACTCACTTAAGAAAACACAAAGACAGAATAACAGAAGCCTGTAATATTGAGATTATTACACTTTGAACCTCCTAAAACTGATTACACTGCTTTCATTGTGAACTGCTGTGACTGCCACCTGGTATTGATTTTGTTCAGTAGTTCAGGGGTTGAAATGATACATTAATTATGCATACTTTAAAAGCAGGACATGTTTGTAAAATAAGGAAGTGCTTTGTATCCACAGTGTGAACGGTAGTACCTGAATCATCTATCATCAGTTTAGAGTAAATTTTAACGTGACTTCTATCGTGGTGTACGTCATAGTCACAGTATTGTTGCATTGTGGTCTGTGGAGCAGCCTGAAGTGTAGGCTACATATGAAGTAGACTCATGGGGTCGATGTTCTGTGTCTGTCCTTATATACTTCCCTCGTCCACTTCATGAAGTACGCACTTCAAAATGGCAGCGGGAATTTCCCCGAGGGGAAGTGCTTAGGGACGTTTGTGAGTGTGTGTCTAAAAGTGAAGTGGAACGCAGACGAGGAAAGGGCATGCAGCCCACATCTAAAACTAACTTCTGAAAAAATGGACCAAAAATATTCAGGATCTGGTGATAGACTGAGGTTTGCCAAATCAAATGCTTTGAAGAGTGAGAAAGTACCTCCCGTAAACACAACCTCACACTGACTAAACAAGAAAATTAACTAATCGTATTCAAGACTGTGACACAAATGAACTATTGGCTATTTATAAAAGGCACAAGCCCATTGACATCTCACTCAAACTTCCTGTTTCCATCAACATAGCACAGGAAACTGCTCATAATTAAGTTGTAAGTTAGTACAATCATTGCACATCAGGGGCTGTATTCACAAAACATCTTAATTTAGGAGAAACTCTTAAAAATAATGGGCATGTCAGTTCTAATTTCTTAGTTATAAGTTCTTGAATTTTTGCTCGAAGTGTATTTCACAAAACATTTTAATGATAAAATTCAAGAACGGACATCGCATCCTTTTTAAAGGCGTAACAATAGGCGGCCATTTACCTCCTTCTACAATATTTCTAAGACTAAATCACTGACAGAGACCGATCCCCTGATAGCACACGTACATCACAGAGACGTCTGCATTTACATCTTCTGCAAGATATATTTTTTAGAGTGTTTGCTCATCTGCAATATGAGCATAGTAAGATTTCTGACATCATCCACAGCAACAAGGTCAACCCCGTCGTTTCTCTTAGATTAATATTTTCTCCCAGTTCCTTAGTAAAAGTTGCTCTCAGCATATTTCTCATGTGCTATATGAGCTTTATAGAAATAACCATCAGTCTTGATTGAAATACGAGTGAGTGCTGAAGCCCAAATGAGTTTTAATTAGTTCACGAATACCAGAGGAGGCTGACAGAATAAAATCCTCTCATTACAAAACCGGCCAATCAGAATTGATATTCAAATAACAGATTTCTAACAAAAGCCAATGACATTGTGTCATTTGAAATTCCCTTCTGTACTAATTGAGGTTAAAATTATCAATTATGATTTAAAAAACATCACTTCAGGTGTTTTGACTTGGAATTTTAATCAGTGATCCCTGTCAATCATTTGTGGCTCCGCCCACAGAGCTCAGGATTGGTTCCTTTGTGCTCCGCCTCTCACTGCAGCATCTTCCTGTCGATCTGAACGAACAATCAAGATTAATAGTGAAAAATGATTCATATTTAGTTTTGTTCTCTGCCAAACTAATAATGTTCCTTCAGAAGAGAAGAATTAAACGCCTCTCACTGCAGCATCTTCTAATTACATGTATGATCAGTGTTATGCAATGTTTGGAGCCTCAAAGTTTTGGTCACCATTCACTGTCATTGTATGTTTCTAAAAATCAGTTTAATTTCGACTCAGTTTCCTTTTAAGACCTGATTTTCTGTAAACCTGCTTTTAAAACAACAATGATTATAAAACATGCTATGCAAATGAAAAATGACTTGCAACATGAACATAAATATTTTTTAAAATGTAAATTCCATTGAACCAGTTATTAGAGCAAAAGGTGATGAAAATCTCCCCAGTGTATTTCAGAAATGTTCACAGACTCGGATGGTTTCTGATTGCAGAACTGGCTTCAATAACAAGATGTGAGAATTCAAGAAACTACCAAATGTACAGTACATCATATAGTGAATTTTAATAGTTTATTAGTGTCATAGAAAGGACTATCTGACTTAAACTGGAGATGGCTTCCCATCCAAGTCGCCATTATTTAAATAATCAATGTAATTTAAAACAATATGCCTTACAGTGACTCAACGACCAAACAATTACACACATAACTAAATACCATGGAGTGCATAGAAATAGCTGTGAAAAATGAATTTAATTCAAGATATTTTGTGAAAAAAAAAAAAAAAAAAAATACTAATTTCAAGATATTTTCACAATGAATAAAAACTTCCACCATAAAACCATCCATACTTCAGAAAGAGGTGCACAGAGTGAATATTAAAACTAGTTAACTCAAAAACCACAGGCTCTGAAATCCAAGCCTCCAGTCCAATCTTAGCCCCCAGTAAAGCCTCCAAAGTCTACCTTACAATTTACGTCAGGAAAAACCAAGCCTCCAAATCCAGCATCACCGTTTATAAAACCACCCCAATTGTTATTAAATCTGACAACGTTGACATTATTGCGGCCTTTATGACAACATTTTCTGCCAGTGTTCAGGAAAGTTACTTTTCAAAGGAATGCATTACTAATTACGTTACTTAGTTACTTTTTATTGAAAGTAATGCGTTACGTTACTTGATAATTCTGGGCTGGGCTGCTGATCACTTAAAGGAAAGTTAAGACAGGAGAGCAAAAGCTGATATGTTGATGTATTGATAGATTTCCAATTATGTTAATTGGCATGCAGATCAATAGGTTTTATTGGGTTTTTTGACCTAGATATAAAAAACATACAAACATGGATTAAAAATTGTATAAAAATTGAGTAGAAAATGTATTTATCAATCAGGTTTATACATCAAATATAAAATACTTAATTGCAACTCCTGAAACATTGATAAGCTGTACAGATATCACTATTGTTAGCTTGAAAAAACATGCTTTAATGAATACAATATTGTTTTACAGTATAACTAACATTCTTTGGCTTAACTTTAAATAAGAGTTTGTACTGTATAAGATGCAAACAACATCGTCCATGTTTTACTTTTCTCTCTGAAGTATATTGGTTCAAACTTATGCCCCAAACAAATTAAAAATTTTGAAACAAAAAAATGTACAATATTAAAATAACATTATCCTTTGAAATACTAAACTATTAACCTTGGACAAACTTAAAAATAGGAGCTATATATATATAGGCACACACACACACACAACAAACATTATAAAGAAACAAATATTTCATAAGTCGATCACACAATGATTCTCATTCTCTCGCGAAGAATCAAAGAAAATGTGGATTTTGAACATATAGTGGGTGTGTCTGAACAGATGAGGAAATTTTCCACAGATATGATATATTCAATAATTATGTGTGATTTGAAAGCTGAACACAGCTTTTGAGTTCGCTGCTCTCTATCACTCATTTTTGTCTATTTTTGTTTATATATGTATATACAGTATACACACATGTGTATTTTATTTACATATCTTTGTTTTATTAACAAACAGGAGCACAACAGTGTTACAGCTCTGATTAGATGATCTGTGCTGGTGAAGATGTTGTTTTTTTCTCCCCTCATGGCAGCTGATGAACTCTTATATCATCATACTGACATTCATCTTCTTCCGGTCTGTTCCTCTCTTTCTTTCGGTGACGGTTGGACAGTTGCATACTGGATCTCCTCAGTATCTCTGGATTCAGGAGTTTAGTCTCCTTCTGAATCTGCTGGGTTTCACTATCTGACATACAGAGCATCATTGACTTGATCAGGTTCAGAAAGAGACTCGTCATGGACTGAAACTCTCTGTGCCCACATCAGAGCAATAAAGATCATTCTGAAAGACAAGAAAATACACAATTACAGTTGATTTACAATCACAACACATTTCTCAATACTAAAGTCACTTCTTCAAAACTCTTCACACAGTTCTCCTAACCATCTTTCAACTTGAAACAGCAGTTCATTTCACATTCAGAATGCATAAAACTACCAAAACACTTCATTAATGTCTCAAATCAAGGCATTCTTACATAAACACACAATCACACTTCATCACTCATAACACAACAACCTAAAAACACAAACAGCAGTTAGCATTATACAAAGTTTTCTTTTGGAAAAACAATAATGATACTCTCTGCTGTTTATAGTTCACTGCAGTATATGTCACATGGTCCATGTTTACATTACAGTGCAAAATGATTTCTCTTTTGTGTAGATGGTAATGAAAGTGAAGGACAAACACTTGTTCAGATG
This sequence comes from Cyprinus carpio, assembly GCF_018340385.1. Taxonomy (NCBI): domain Eukaryota; kingdom Metazoa; phylum Chordata; class Actinopteri; order Cypriniformes; family Cyprinidae; genus Cyprinus; species Cyprinus carpio. The sequence goes on along the minus strand of NC_056572.1, from coordinate 36,157,020 downwards.
TTCAGCTACATGCAGCTGCTTTGATAGTATTTGATTTTTACATTCAGTATATTTTCCTGTTTGATATTACAGTCCTTGATCTAAAGTTTAGCAGTTTTGAAAACTGCATGTAAACATATCTGCTTGTACAGTACATAAAGTTTTGCTGGTGTTTGTGTCGAAGTGATAAAAGAATTCATGTAATTTGTCAGATGTCATCAATGAATGCATTTAGTGCCGAAGCAATGATAAATGATCCACAGTTAGTGCACAGAGACTGATGTTTGTGCTCGCTGTGTGAAGAGTTTTGAAGAAGTGACCTAAATTATTGAGAAATGTGTCCAGAGATTGTAAAAAAAACTGTAAGACAAATGAATTTTTTTCAGAGGTGAGGGCGCAGCTTCTGAGACACAGCAGCAGGTCTCAAACTTTCAGACCAAGTACAACCATAAGATCAAATAACATCAGATAACTAAAACAGTATTCTGCTTCTGTGAAGTTGTGTTGATTTACCTGTTTCATTGTTAGATCTTCAGATTTATCACTCTTTCGTTTCCTCCTGTTATAATAACAGACATTAACAGCATACATTAATACACTTAACACCTGATGTACTTGTACCATCGTAAGAGGAATGACACGCAAATATTAGTCTGTTTTATTCTTATTCCAGGGTCACCGTAGCCACTCAGATCCAGTCCATATCCAGACCAGATGATGGATCAGCACACGACAACCTCTACAGCCCTGAACATCAACTAGATGAACCCTAGAGACAGATCCCCTGTGAAGACCTCATCACCACGACGACCGTCAGCACAAGACCACGAGAACCAGACGAGACCTCTTCATGTGTGTTTGAGTGTGGAATTGAATTAAAATAATTCTTGTTGGTTTTGTGTGTTCAGAGACGAACTGGTGACTGAGTGTGGCTTTTTTCTAAGGTTTGTTTTTTATTTCTTTTATTTAAAAAGTTTTGATTTCTTGTCACTGTCACCTTTGGTGTGCTTAGCTGGGGACGCTTAATTTCTGACAATATTGTCTTGATTGCACAGATACTATTAGAAGAGAGCTGATCTGGATGATGACATCACTGAATCAATGATGAACTGACTTTAACTGAAAAATTATCTTTACTATTGTCCTCTTGCATTATCAATACACTTTTTTCCTGTTTGACACTGTAAAGCTGCTTTGACACAATCTTTACTGTATAAAGTGTTATATAAATAAAGGTGACTTGTCTTGACTTGACTACATACATACATATACTAATACACTGTAAAACCCGACAAGTAACTTAACTCAAACCGTTTGAGTAAACAGATATCCTTAAAAACCTGAAAAGGTAGGTTTACTCAAACCGTTTGAGGAAACCGATTGCCTTAAACCTTTTAAGTTTTAAAAACTAACACACTGTAAAAACCCGACAAGTAAACGTTACTCAAACCCTTTTGTGTAAACAAATATCCCTTAAAAACATGACAAGTTGGGTTTACTCAAACCGGTTGAGGGAAACCGATTGCCTTAAACCATTTAAGTTTTAAAACTTAATAGTTGTGAGTACTCCTGAACTTAATTCAGTTGAGTTCACTGAAAGAACGAATACATTGCAATTAAGTAATTAAGTGATTAATTGAGTGATAAATTGAGCATTAGTGATGAACACCTGCTGTTAACAAACAGAATTACTGAAGAAAAGAGAGAAAGGAACTACAACTGACTTCAGACACAGCCTCACTAAAACCTGACAAGTTATTTTAACTCAAAACCGTTTGAGGAGGAAAACCGATTGCCTTAAACCATTTAAGTTTTAAAACTAATAGTTGTGAGTACTCTGAACTTAATTCAGTTGTGTTCACTGAAAGAAGATATACATTGCAATTAAATAGTTAAGTGATTAATTGAGTGATAATTGTGAATTAGTGATGAACAAGCTGCTGTTAAACAAACGAATTGCTGAAGAAAAGAGAAACACAAGAACTACAGCTGACTTCAGACACAGCCTTAGAATAAAATAAACTGAAATAAAATACATTAAATCTCTCAAGATATGATTAAACAACCCCACAAACAGCATCACCAGCTCCACTTATTAATAACCAGTTAGACTGACTTTATTTCTGTCAGACGTCTACAGAAGATCTGATTGAGAATTAACGAAGGTTTAGATGTTGATTTATGTTTTAATTTAAAGTAACCATGTTAGAGATCAGTGTTTGCTTTAGTTGGGCTCTTGACCCTTGATTTCTGTCTTAGTTTTTCTGGTTGTTGTAACCCATTTGTTTGTAACCTAAAAGCTCAAAGAAAACTATCATCAAGTGTTATACACACACTCACACTGTTTAGAAACTGCTTTTATCCAAATCAGCTAATAGTGCATTTAGGTTAACATTTTTTTTTTAATCAAATCTGTACCTAGATGTTGGTTGTTATACTGTATATTGGTGATGATAATCATTGCTTATTGAACTGTTCGGAATCTAATCTCTGATGAAATAGGTGTTGTGTAATTAGTTGGATTGATTACAGTAAAAGTGGTTTTAAGAGCCAGTGGTTCTGTGATAATCAGTTGATATAAAGAACTTTCCAAACAGTTTGGTTTTCTCTGGTGTTATGTAATCACACACAGACATCAATAATCAGCATATGAACCTCAACAATAGTGACCATAAAAAAAATAAAAAAAAAATAAAAAACAATGCAGCATAGCATGCTGGGAGCCATGGATGAGTTTTGTACTACAATAGTACCCAGCATGCATGCAGCATTTTTTTTTTTTTTTTTCGTAACCATTGTTGAGGTTCATATTATTGATTTTGATGTCTGTGTGTGACTAATTGACACCATAGAAGATCAAACTGTTTGGAAAGTCCTTTATATTAACTGATTATGAAAGAACCACTGACTTTTTGAATGGCTTTCATTGTAATCAACTGAGCTAACTATATAACACTTACTTAATAAGATTTTGGACTCTGAACAGGTTATTAATGTTATTGATGATTATTTATCACCAATATGCTGTATAACAACCAATACCTGATTATATTTTCTCTGGGTTTTTTGAATTATAACAAACATGTTTCAAAAACACATGGTTACAACGTCCAAAAAAAAAATAATCTAAGACAGAAATCAAGGGTCAAGAGCCCAACTAAAGCAAACACTGATCTCTAACATGGTTACTTCAAATGAAAACAATAAATCCACATCTAAACCTTAGTTAATTCTCAATAAGATCTTCTGTAGACGTCTGACAGAAATAAAGTCAGTCTGGTTATTAATAAGTGGAAGTGGTGATGCTGTTTGTTAACAGCAGCTGTTCATCCCTAAAGCCAATCAGCACTTAATTAATCACTTGATAACATGATTGCAAAGTTTTAAAACTTACATGGTTTAAGTAAAGACAATCTGTTTACTCAAACGGTTTGAGTTACTGTGACTTGTCAGGTTTTACAGTGTAATCAAACATATATGATCAAGTTTTTACTACATTAGAACAAAAATGAACATATATAATCACTGCAGTTTTATTTATTGAACTCACATTATAAGCAGGATGATGATGATGATGATGATGATGATGATGAATACTCCTCCAGATGTTGCTGCGATCACAATCACGTTCCTATCAGCACCAGGATGAACTGAAAGATGAAGATCATCATAATTAACAAAACTGATGAATGATGTGAAGATACAGGAGTGTGTTTAATAAAAGCTTCACCTGTGACAGTAACAGCGTCTGATCTCTGAGATCCATGTTGATTGTGAGCCTCACAGTAGAAGCGGTCCACTCTGTAGTGCACTGAAACTCTGTCCAGATCCAA